>NC_058085.1:202816662-203116662 GCF_014858855.1 Bufo gargarizans | reverse complement strand
TGTGATATACTAGTTGCCCCCCAAAAAAAGAGATTAAGGCAGGGGTGTGATATACCAATAATATATTTTCTATATAGTGCATTTGGGTGGTTAAGCATTTGTTTGCGGTTTAGCTGCGTTACTGCAGCTACCCAAAGTGACAAACACTATTGGAACAAATTATTTCAATTGATGTGATATAACAGTTGCCTTCCTCAAAAAAGTGATTAAGGCAGGGGTGTGATATACCAATAATAAACTTTATATATGGTGCATTTGGGTAGTGCAGCATTTGTTTGCGGACCTGCTGTGTTACTGAAGCTACACAGAGTGACAAACGCTATTGGAACAAATAATTTCAACTGGTATAATATACCAGTTGCCACCCCAAAAAGTGATTGAGGCAGGGGTGTGATATACCAATAATATACTTTCCATATAGTGCATTTGTGTAGTACAGCATTTGTATGCGGCTCTGCTACATTACAACAGCCACCCAGAGTGACAAACGCTATTGGAGCAAATTATTTCAACTGGTGTGATATACAAGTTGCCCCCCCCCCCCCCAAAAAAAAAAAGTGAGGCAGGGTTATGATATACCAATAATATATATTCTATAGAAGTGCATTTGGGTAGTGCAGCATTTGTGTGCGGTTCTGCTGATCTTCATCTAAGTCGCAACAATAGACAATCACAGTCTGCTTAAACTAATAACACACAAAGAATTTAATGTTACCATGTTTTTATTGAACACACCATGTAAACATTCACAGTGCAAGTGGAAAAAGTATGTGAACCCTTGGACTTAATAACTGGTTGAACCTCCTTTGGCAGCAATAACTTCAACCAAACGTTTCCTGTAGTTGCAGATCAGATGTGCACAACGGTCAGGAGTAATTCTTGACCATTCCTCTGCTGCGGTTCTGCTGCAATACCACAGCTACATAGAGTGACAATCGTTATTGGAAGAAATAATTTCAACTGGTGTGATATACCAGTTGCCCCCCAAAAAAGTGATTGGGGCATGGGTGTGATATACCAATAATATACTTTCTATATAGTGCATTTGGGTAGTGCAGCATTTGTTTGTAGTTTTGCTGCATCACCGCAGCTACACAGTGACAAACTCTATTGGAAGAATTAATTTCAACTGGTGTGATATGCCAGTTGCTTCCCCAAAAAAACGTATTGAGGCAGGGGTGTGGTATACCAATAATATACTTTCTATATAGTGCATTTTGGTAGTGCAGAATTTGTTTGAAGTTCTGCTGCAATACCACAGCTACACAGAGTGACAATCGCGATTGGAACAAATAATTTCAACTGGTATGATATACCAGTTGCCACCCCCCAAAAAAACAAAAACTGATTGAGGCTGGGGTGTGAAATACCAATAATATACTTTCTATATAGTGCATTTGGGTCGTACAGCATTTGTTTGCAGTTCTGCTGCGTTACCGCAGCTACACAGAGTGACAGACACTAATGGAACAAATAATTTTAACTGGTGTGACATGCCCGTTGCCCCCCAAAAAAACTGATTGAGGCAGGGGTGTGATTATACCAATAATACACTTTCTATATAGTGCATTTGGGTAGTGCAGCATTTGTTTGCGGTTCTGCTGTGTTATCAAAGCTACACAGAGTGACAAACGCTATTGTGACAAATAAATTTTAACTGGTGTGATATACTAGTTGCCCACCCAAAAAAGCTATTGAGGCAGGGGTGTGATATACTAATAATATACTTTCTATATATTGCATTTGGTTAGTGAATTATTTGTTTGCGGTTCTGCTGCATTACCGCAGAAACACAGAGTGACAAATACTATTGGAAGAAATTATTTCAACTGGTGTGATATACCAGTTGGTTCCCCAAAAAACTGATTGAGGCAGGGGTGTGATATACCAATAATATACTTTCTACAGTTGCAAGAAAAAGTATGTGAACCCTTTGGAATGATATGGATTTCTGCACAAATTGGTCATAAAATGTGATCTGATCTTCATCTAAGTCGCAACAATAGACAATCACAGTCTGCTTAAACTAATAACACACAAAGAATTTAATGTTACCATGTTTTTATTGAACACACCATGTAAACATTCACAGTGCAAGTGGAAAAAGTATGTGAACCCTTGGACTTAATAACTGGTTGAACCTCCTTTGGCAGCAATAACTTCAACCAAACGTTTCCTGTAGTTGCAGATCAGATGTGCACAACGGTCAGGAGTAATTCTTGACCATTCCTCTTTACAGAACTGTTTCAGTTCAGCAAAATTCTTGGGATGTCTGGTGTGAATCGCTTTCTTGAGGTCATACCACAGCATCTCAATCGGGTTGAGGTCAGGACTCTGACTGGGCCACTCCAGAAGGCGGATTTTCTTCTGTTTAAGCCATTCTGTTGTTGATTTACTTCTATGCTTTGGGTTGTTGTCCTGTTGCAACACCCATCTTCTGTTGAGCTTCAGCTGGTGGACAGATGGCCTTAAGTTCTCCTGCAAAATGTCTTGATCAATTTGGGAATTCCTTTTTCCTTCGATGATAGCAATCCATCCAGGCCCTGATGCAGCAAAGCAGCCCCAAACCATGATGCCCCCACCACCATACCTTACAGTTGGGATGAGGTATTGATGTTGTGCCTCTTTTTCTCCACACATAGTGTTGTGTTTCTTCCAAACAACTCAACTTTGGTTTCATCTGTCCACAGAATATTTTGCCAGTACTTCTGTGGATTACCCAGGTGCTCTTGTGCAAACTGTAAACGTGCAGCAATGTTTTTCGGACAGCAGTGGCTTCCTCTGTGGTATCCTCCCATGAAATCCATTCTTGTTTAGTGTTTTACGTATCGTAGATTCGCTAACAGGGATGTTAGCATATGCCAGAGACTTTTGTAAGTCTTGAGCTGACACTCTAGGATTCTTCTTCACCTCATTGAGCAGTCTGTGCTGTGCTCTTGCAGTCATCTTTACAGGACGGCCACTCCTAGGGAGAGTAGCAGCAGTGCTGAACTTTCTCCATTTATGGACAATTTGTCTTACCGAGGACTGATGAACAGCAAGGCTTTTGGAGATACTTTTATAACCCTTTCCAGCTTTATGAAAGTCAACAATTCTTAATCATAGGTCTTCTGAGAGCTCTTTTGTGCGACGCATCATTCACATCAGGCAAAGCTTCTTGTGGAAAGGAAACCCAGAACTGGTGTGTGTTCTTTATAGGGCAGGGCAGCTGTAACCAACACCTCCAATCTCATCTCATTGATTGGACTCCAGTTGGCTGACACCTCACTCCAATTAGCTCTTGGAGATGTCATTAGTCTAGGGGTTCACATACTTTTCCCACCTGCACTGTGAATGTTTACATGGTGTGTTCAATAAAAACATGGTAACATTTAATTATTTCTGTGTTATTAGTTTAAGCAGACTGATTGTTTATTGTTGTGACTTAGATGAAGATCAGATCACATTTGATGACCAATTTGCGCAGAAATCCATATAATTCCAAAGGGTTCACATACTTTTTCTTGCAACTGTATATAGTGCATTTGTGTACTGCAGCATTTGTTTGCAGTTCTGCTGCAATACCGCAGCCACATAGAGTAACAATTGCTATTGGAAGAAATAATTTCAACTGGTGTGATGTACCAGTTGCCCCCCCCCCCCCCCCCAAAAAGAAAAAAAAGTGATTGGGGCAGGGGTGTGATATACCAATAATATACTTTCTATATAGTGCATTTGGGTAGTGCAGCATTTGTTTACGGTTCTGCTTTGTTACCGAAGCTATAAAGAGTGACAAACGCTATTGGAACAAACAATTTTAACGGGTGTGATATACCAGTTGCCCTTACCCCCCCAAAAAAAACTGATTAAGGCAGGGGTGTGATATACCAATAATACACTTTCTATATAGTGCATTTAGGTAGTACAGCATTTGTTTGCGGTTATGCTGCGTTACTGCAGCTACACATTGTGACAGACGCTAATGGAACAAATAATTTTAACTGGTCTGACATGCCCGTTGCCCCCCCCAAAAAATCTGATTGAGGCAGGGGAGTGATGGACCAATAGTATACTATCTATACAGCGGTGTGATATACCAATAATATACTTTCTATATAGTGCATTTGGGTAGTGCAGCATTTGTTTGTGGATCTGCTGTGTTACCGAAGATACAGAGTGACAAACGCTATTGGAACAAATAATTGTAACTGGTTTAATATACCAGTTGCCCTCCCCAAAAAATTAATTGAGGCAGGGTTGTGATATACCAATAATATACTTTCTATATAATGAATTTGGGTGTTGCAGCATTTGTGTGCGGGTCTGCTGTGTTACCGAAGCTATACAGTGACAAACGCTATTGGAGCAAATTATTTCAACTGGTGTGATATACCAGTTGCCCCCCCAAAAAAGTGATTGAGGGAGGGTTATGATATACCAATAATATACTTTCTATATAGTAAATTTGGGTAGTGCAGCATTTGATTGCTGATCTGCTGTGTTACCGAAGCTACACAGAGTGACAAACACTATTGGAACAAACAATTTTAACTGGTGTGATATACCAATAATACACTTTCTATATAGTGCATTTGGGTAGTACAGCATTTGTTTGCGGTTATGCTGCGTTACCCCAGCTACACATAGTGACAGACGCTAATGGAACAAATAATTTTAACTGGTGTGACATGTCATGTGATATACCAGTTGCACTTGCCCCCCAAAAAAATCTGATTGAGGCAGGGGAGTGATGGACCAATAGTATACTATCTATACAGCGGTGTGATATACCAATAATATACTTTCTATATAGTGCATTTGGTTATTGCAGCATTTGTTTGCGGTTCTACTGCGTTACCACAGCTACACAGAATTACAAACGCTATTGGTACAAATAATTTCAATTGGTGTGATATACCAGTTTCCCCGAAAAAAAAACAGTTTGAGGCAGAGGTGTAATATACCAATAATACACTTTCTATGTGGTGCATTTGGGCAGTGCAGCATTTGTTTGCGGTTCTGCTGTAATACCGCAGCTACACAGAGTAACAATCGCTATTGGAAGAAATAATTTCAACTGGTGTGACATAACAGTTGCCCCCCCAAAGAAGTGATTGGGGCACAGGTGTGATATACCAATAATATACTTTCTTTATAGTACATTTGAGTAGTGCAGCATTTGTTTGCGGTTCTGCTGCGTTACCGCAGCTACCCAGAGTAACAAACTCTATTGGAACAAATGATTTCAACTAGTGTGACATAACAGTTGCCCCCCCCCCAAAAAAAATCGGATTGAGGCAGGGGTGCGATATACCAATAATATACTTTCTATTTAGTGCATTTGGGTAGTGCAGCATTTATTTGCAGTTCTGCTATGTTACCGCAGCTACACAGAGTGACAAATGCGATTGGAAGAAAAAAAATTCAACTGGTGTGATATACCAGTTGCTTTCCACAAAAAACTGATTGAGGCAGGGGTGTGATATACCAATTATATACTTTCCTTATAGTGCATTTGTGTAGTGCAGCATTTGTTTGCAGTTCTGCTGCAATACCGCAGCTACACAGAGTGTCAAATGCTATTGGAACAAATAATTTCTACTGGTGTGATATACTCGTATCCCCCCCCCAAAAAAAAAGTGATTGGGGCACGGGTGTGATATACCAATAATATGCTTTCTATATACTGCATTTGTGTGCGGTTCTGCTGAGTTACCGCAGCTACATAGTGTCAAATGCTATTGGAACAAATAATTTCAACTGGTGTGATATACTAGTTGCCCCTCAAAAAAACTGATTGAGGCATGTTTATGATATACCAATAATATACTTTCTATATAGTGCATTTGGGTAGTGCAGCATTTGTCTGTGGCTCTGCTGCATTACTGCAGCTACACAGTGACAAATGCTATTGGAACAAATAATTTCTACTGGTGTGATATATTGTACCAGTTGTCCCCCCAAAAAACTGATTGAGGTAAGGTTGTGATATACCTTCTGCCACAAATACTGCTTTTCTATAGGGACTTTGTCACAGGGTCATTTTGAAAATAACAAGCAGAGGAAGAGACAGGCCATTCCGCAGGGGTGGTAGGGTTTGGGCAGATGCACCAGGCTGGAGCCTAAGTGAAAAGTTGCAGAAGGTGCATGCGATTTCATCAAAAGACGCGTCAGAGTTGGTTGAGTGGCTCACTCAGACTTCCGCTTCTGCACCCTCCTCTTCCTCTCTATCTGCATCCTTTTCACTCTCTGCTGTGTGCACCCTTAAAGACACCACCACCACCATATCCCCTCCGCTTGAGTCAGAGGAATTATTTTCCCATCCATTCCAAGACCTTACTGATGCGCAGCCATTCTTGGCATCAGATCAGGAAGTGGAGGTATCAACGATCGCCACCCAGCAGTCTGACGACACTACCCAGATCAGCCCAAGCAGGGAGTTGCTGCCTACTATAAGATCTCTAATGTCAATGGTGGTTAAGGTGATGATGATGACTTGTCGATAGACATCACATGGGTGCCCACAAGAGAGAAGGAGGAGGGGAGTTCAAAGGGATAGACGGAGCAGCAGATAGGGAGGAGAAGGAGGAGAAGCAGACAGAACTTAAAGTGCACAGGAGGCAAAAAGCAGACTGCTAATTTATCTGGAACAAATCATCCACCATACATGGTCACATCTGGCGCTCCCAGGACACCGGCACATGGCCCCGCAGTGTGAGCTATTTTTAACATGTCCACTGCTGACAATAGTGTTGCCATCTGCAGCCTGTGCTGTCAACGCATAAGTCTTGGTAAGCCTAACACTCACCTAGGGACAACCGCCTCAAGAATGCACCTGGCCTCCCATCACAGAAGCCAGTGGGAGCAACACCATCAGAATCCACAAAGCCACACTCCCGGAGCTCCACGTCCTGCCACTTCTTCTCTCTCCTCCCATTTGTCCTCCACTCCACCACGCCGTCATCGGGTTCATCTGGCAAAAGGCAGGCTTCCTGGCCCAAATGTACGAGCTTAAAAAGATTATGATGCCGGATAACACTCTTGCCCAACTGCTGACTGATGGTTAGTCGGAACTGCTAGGCTGCCAACTACTGCCATATAAACTGGTGGACTCAGAGGCCTTTAGAAAATTTGTGGCCATTGGCAAACCGCAATGGAAGGTCCTCGGAGGGAAATATTTCTCCCAGAAGGGCATCCCGGAGCTATATGGCCACATTCAGCGGCAACTGAATGCATCTCTGGCACACAGTTTCAGTGTCAAGATACATCTGACCACAGACACGGTCTAGCAAACACGGGCAGGGAAGGTACATAACTTTTTCTGCCCAATTGATGAACCTTCTGACAGCTGTCAAGCATGCAACCCGTGGCATCCGTGTGGATTTGGTGTTACCACCACGGATTGCATGCAGGCCGGCCTCTTCTTCTCCTCTTCCTACTCCATCCTCTGTCTTCTCCTTGGCTGACTCCTCCTTTTCCACTGCTACCACCTCTTTCGCTGCACTTCCCAAGCTCCCCAGAACAACGTGCCAGGTGGGACATTGCCATGCTGTGCTGCGGCTGTTGTGCCTGGAAGCCAAGAGCCACACCGGTCCTGCAATCCTTTCAGCTTTGCGGTCACAGGCCAATCAGTGGCTAACCCCGCTCAATTTGACAGTTGCTAAAGTGGTGTGTGACAACGGTGCCAATCTGCTGAGCGTGCTGAACAGGCCAAAATGACACACGTCCTGAACTTTGTCGTGCAGCGATTCGTTGCCAAATACCCCGGGGTCCAGGACATCTTGTGGCAGGTCAGGAAAATCTCTGGCCATTTTAAAAGATCTTACATGGCCATGGCTCACCTTGCTGAAGTTCAGCAGCAACATCATCTGCCTGTCAGAAGTCTGATTTGTGATTGCCTGACGCGCTGGAACTCCACCTTGTATATGCTTAATAGGCAGCTCCGGCAGAAACGTGCAGTAAACAACTACCTGTATGAACTCTGCGGCAGGACAGGTTCTGGGGAGCTTGGATTTTTTTCACCAAGCCGGTGGCTAATCATGCTTGACGCATGCAGACTTCTGCGGCCATTTGATGAGATCACCAAACTGGTCAGTCACAGCCAGGGTGCCTTCAGTGACATCATACCTTATGCCTTCTTTCTAGAGCGTGCATTGTGTCATGTCATTGATCAAGCCGTCGAAGAGCAGGAGCTGGAAGATGAGGAAGTCGCAATGCTGAATTAATTTCTAGGGGGGCTACTCCATCTGAGACAAGTCAGCAGGAGTCTGAAGAGGAGTTAAAGGAGGATGGTGGCTGGGAGGAGGAGGAGCAAGAAGAGCAGGCTTCAAACTTTTCAGGGATCCCTGGTGTTGTCCGTGGCTTGGGGGGAGGAGACAGTGTACGATATTCTCCTGGGCAATGAGCAGGAGCCAGGGCGCTCCACCACTTCCAATTTAGTGCAAATGGGGGCCTTCATGCTCCAGTGTTTGAAGAGGGACCTCTGTATAAAAAGCATAAAGGTCAAGGACCTGTACTGGGTGGCAACGTACTTAGACCCTCGGTACAAACACAAAATGGCAGACATGTTACCAGCATCACAGAGGGCTATCAGAATGAAGCATTTCCAGGCCTTGCTGCGAGAGATGCTGCATTCTGCTGTTGCAGGCACTGGCAGAGGAATTTCCACCAACAGCGAAACAGATACGGGTACCAAACCTACCATGCCTGCAAAAAGAGGGTGGTTTGAAGATGTGTTGGTCACTTTGGATATGAGATCATTCTTGCAACCAACCCATCGACAGCCGCCCTCCGGATCCAGCCTCAGGGAAGGCCTAGACCGATAGGTGTCCGACTACATCAGGTTAATGGCCGATGTGGACGCTATGAGAAGCGAGGAACCCCCTGGACTACTGGGTGTGCAGGCTTGACCTGTGGCTAGAGCTGGCACAATTTGTCTTGGCTTGCCCCACGTCCAGTGTCCTGTCCGAAAGGACGTTCAGCACAGCAGGGGGGGGGGGGATCGTGACTGATAAACGCACTTGCCTAGCTCACGACAGTGTGGACTACCTCACATTTCTAAAAATGAATGAGGCATGGATCACAATTCAACACCTGTGATGACCACGTTTAATTGAATTTCCTCATGCCAGCCCACACATATCCTACAACACCAAGAACAAAGGTGACGGGGAAGACCTAAGCCAGTTATCCATCCACAGACAGATGTTTCGGGGTGTTGCCCCTCATCAGTGTGGTCTCCCTAAGATCAGCCATTGTTTTGTTTGAGTAGTCTCATATATTACTGTTTCCCAGGGAGCTTTTCAATTTGGATTGCTGTGTCGAGACTCTTAAATAAGGCTCCACAGTGTTTTCTGTAGCTGGTCTCCCTAAGATCAGCCATTGTTTTGTTTAAGTTCTTCTTTGAAGTATCTATTGAAGAGAAAGTTGCAACTAGACAAACCATTCTTTCTGCAGTGGCTTCTATATTTGATCCTTTGGGATTCTTGGTCCCAGTAATCCTCAGAGTAAAATAAATACAGCAAGAATTATGCAGACAGAAGTTGGGATGGGATGAGCCCATACCTGAAAATTTGAGGCCAAGGTGGGAGAGTTGGATAAGAGACTTGCAAAACTTGAGATAAGTTCGGATACCCAGATGTTTTGTACCTCATGATTTCGGAAAGTACAAGAAAATAGAACTTTATCACTTTTCAGATGCCAGTAGTTATGGTTATGGTCAGTGCTCCTACATCAGAGTAATAGGAGAATAAAAGATACACTGTGCCCTGGTTATGGGGGAAGGCCAGAGTTGCACCTACCAGTATTCAGACAATGCCAAGACTTGAACTGACAGCAGCAGTAGTTTCAGCATCAGTAAGCAAGTTTCTGAGAGAAGAATTGGAATAAAAAATTGAAGATTATTGGACATACTCACAAGTTGTCCTAGGATACATAAACAACGAAGCTTGAAGATTCCATATCTTTGTCACCAACAGAGTTGAGAACATTCGGGAAATAACAAATCTGGAACATTGGCATCACATTGACAAAGCATAACCCAGCAGATCATGCTTCAAGAGACCTGAATGTAACAGAATTGGGAAATTCAAACTGGTTCACCGCTCCAGAGTTACTTTGGGAAAAGGAAATCACGCCCAGTAAAGGTTACACAGAATTGTCTATGGGTGATCCAGAAGTAAAAGTTGTACAAACATTGAGCACTGCTGCCAAGTGTCAAGATGACATACTTGAAAGACTAGCCAGATGTTCAAAATGGAATACAGTCATAAATGTAATAGCTCGAATTCAACGTTTGGCAAAAGGAATCAGAAAGAAAAAAAGAATTGTTGAGTGTAGAGGAAAGACTGAAAGCTGAAGGAACAGTCATAAGACTCATTCAACAGAGATTCTACAGTGAAGAGTTGAAGAGACTTAGTCAAGAACCTAAAAGGCTTCCAAACAACCCCCCTTTTCACAAGCTTAATTTTGTTCTGCAGGATAGTATACTGAAGGTGGAAGGGAAACTGGAAAATGCATCGTTACCTAGGAGAGTGAAACATCCAACAATTCTACCCAAAAACTCTACCTTCACAAGATTGATTATTGATCACTACCACAACATATCCTTGCATCAAGGAGAAAGCTTTACCCAAAGCTGTTTGAGAGAAGGTGGTTACTGGATTGCGAAAGGAAGCAAAGTTATAGAAAAGTGTATAATTAAATGTGTAGTCTGCAGAAAGGCACGTAGACCTACAGAAGAACAAAGAATTGGCAGATTTACCGGCAGATCGTGTAAACCCATCACCTCCATTTCTTCATAGCGGAATGGATTGTTTTGGCCCATTCATCACCGAACAGAACCGCAAGGAGTACAAGAGATATGGACTAATATTTACATGTCTGAGTTCCAGAGCGATTCACCTTGAAATGTTAGAAGATATGTCTACTGACACATTCATCAACGCCTTGAGATGTTTCATAGCCATTAGAGGTACTTTCATAGAGCTTAGATCTGACCAAGGATCTAATTTAGTCGGAGCAAACAATGAATTGAAGAAAGCTCTAAAAGAGATCGATAAAGAAAAAGTAACTGACTAGTGATGAGCAAGCACCAAAGTGTTCGGGTGTTCAGTCCGAACACGTTGTGATATTCGTGCACCCGGCCAAGCACCCGAGTATAATGGAAGTCAATGGGAGATAACCAGGCACCCCTTGCTTGGATTAGGGGAGGGTGCCTGGACCATAGGAAAAGGTCTGAAAGTGATGGAAACACCTCCGAAATCGATCAGGAACAGCAGGTGGACCATGTCTAGATGCATCTTGGACACCAATGTCGCTGCTGGGAACCATGTTGTCCAAGTTGTACGCCACTTTTACAGACTAAGAAAAAACTGACGAAACCCTGCCCCCACTAAAAAATAATCCTTTTTAGAGGAAAAATTGTTAGGAAGCATTCTTTCCTGTAGATTCAATTGTATATACAGTGTAAGTGCTGCCAAAAATTACAAGGAAGAAGAGATACAGTCTGTATATCACATAAAAGAGGGCCTCATTCACATGGTGCTACAATTGTTCAGGTAGTGGGACTCCTACACTCATAAAGCAGTGTATTGTTGTTCAGGTAGTGGGACTCAACAATCAGTGTCTGTGGGTCACACCACTGCCTCCTCTTGCTCCCCTGTGTTATGTGCTGGCCAATCCTCTGACCTAGACGCAGGCCTGGATGACTCCCGCCCTGCCGCTGGGCCTTTGCAAGTACCATCTGCTAGCACACCCCTTTCTGTGTCCAAGCACAGCGTACAGATGTCCCCAGGCCTTTGATTGTAAGCACCAATACCCCGCCACCCACCCACGGGCTATAGCACAAAATGTCCACCTTTCAAAATTTGTAGGCATGGAAATGTTACCATCTAGGCCTGTGGACACTGAGGCTTTCCTCAGCCTCATGGCGGCAGACGTCCTTCGTTACTCAGCCCCCAGCCGCCGCTATTTTTCCCGGTGTGCCGTCCCCGCATTACACTAGCAATTTTGTGTGTGTCCCGTAACATCACCCGTGCAGTGACCAACACAGTTATTGGGAAGGTCCACTTAACGACGGACACATGGACAAGTGCTTTTGGCCAGGGACGCTACATTTCCATAACGGCACACTGGGTGAACCTTGTGTAGGCCGTTAGCTAGTCGGACCCTGGGATGGCACAGGTGCCACCGACGCCAAGGATTGAAAGGGCACTACTTCCATCAGGATTTCTGCCACCACCTACATTAGTGGCAGTAACCCCCCTTCTTCTCCACCTCGTCCTCCACTGCAAACTCTGAATTCTCATGGGGAAGTGGCAACAGGCCTCGCTAAAATTAATTTGATTGGGTGACAAAAAGCACACAACCGCAAAGCTGGGGCAGCATATAAGGGACCAGGTTGGCTGTGTCTTATAATGGCCATAAGTTGTTGGCAGTTTTGTAGCTCGGCAAGCTCACACACATGGCAATCAGAGCATATATGTACCATGCACAACAAACATCCCAAACTTATACACTAATATAACTAAAAACCTAACAAACAAGAGTGGAGTTAAACCAATGGCATGAACTTTTTAAGAACTCATAAATAACCAAATAACTATAACATATTTTATTTTACAGCCTAGTCTGAAAATCAAACTCAAACAATAAAAACATGAAACCCTGAAACATAACAGGTCCAGCCCTCAGGGGCTGTCAGTGGCAGAAAACAACCTCTACCCAGTGAAGGTAAAATTGTACATGGGGCAAATGCTGATATGGCCATGTGTATCCCACCTTAATGTCCGGGATCCGGCCATACCATGCCTAGGCCACGTGTTCTCAATTTTCTCCCAACCTCCCCCATTTTGCCTGAGCTACTGGTGAAGGTACACTGTGTGTGTGCCCATTTCCAAAAGTCATGTACAGCTGCTGTCGGTTTGGTAATGCTGCTGCAGCTCTTGCATTTGCCGGCTAACAGACTATTGTGCGACGTGAGCATGCGCTGGAACTCTACATTCTACATGTGGTCCAGGCTTTCTGAGCAGCAGAGGGCAGTAGTGGAATACCAGCTGCAACACGCTCTTGTATGTCTGACCTCTGCAAGGTTTTACGCAACTTTGAGGGTCTAGTGAAACGCTGGCTGCTAACGATGAAGGCGGACGCCTCACATGTGGAAGAGGTGGAAATAGGGGGAAGACATTACACAGGGTGATAGCCAGAACACCATCAGTTCGGCTTCTCAGTGTGAATTGGATGATGAGAAGGAGGAGGAGCAAGAGACAGTTGCCTACGCTACAGAGGGTAGTAGCAATTGCAGGTTTATGCCATCTGTTTTGCATAGATGGAGAGGAGGAATAGGATAAGGAGAATGAGTCCTCCTCCTGATGATGACAGCAAAGTCTTGCCTGTTGGGAATCTGGCACACATGGCTGACTTCATGTTAAGCTGCCTTTCCCGCGACCCGTGCGTTAAACGCATGTTAGACAATATGGATTACTGGTTGTTCACCTTTATCAACCTCCCCCCCCCCCCCCCACAAAGGGAACTTCTCATCTGTCATTCCTGTCTTGGAGAGGTCAAGCAAAACAATGCAATAACAGAATGTCTTCGTTTAAAAATTGCTTATAAAATTTCCATATGACAACAGTGGAGGCAGAGAGTGGAGGTAAACCAATGGCAGGACCTGTTAATTAATACATAAATAACCAAATAACCATAACATATTTTAAAACCATAAACCATAATAACAATTATAATACCAACTATAATACAAACAAAAAAACTATAATAACAGAACAGAATGTCATTGCAGAAATATTTACAGCTGACAACGCTGGTGGCAGAGTACGTAGTTCATTGGCCAACCCAGGAGGGGAGATGAGGGGGACACACCGCAGTTCCAACAGAGGCAGGACAACACTTTACAAGGCCTGGGAAAGTTTCATGACACCTCGCCAGCCCCCTCACCCTGATGCTACCCTCACCCTGATGCGCAGCCTAGTGTTACAAGGAAGGAAACATTGTAGAAGATTGTGAAGGAGTACATAGCAGACCGTGTCAGCGTCCTTGGTGATCCCTCTGTGCCTTACAACTATTGGGTGTCCAAGCTGGACATGTGGCACAATTATGCACTCAGAGATGCTGGGATGCCCTGACGCCAGCGTTTTGTCTGAGCGGGTATATAGTGTTGCTGGGGGCATAACTGTGCATCCGTCTGTCAACTGAAAATGCTGATAGGTCGACTATTTAAAAAAAAATTAACAAGGCCTGGTATTCTGTCTCAGCATCAGTTGTACCTGCGACAAGCTTCTTGTAGCTTCTTATAGACCCAGTCTGTAAGGATGTGTGCGGCAGGTTGAATGATGACTTTAACAGATAGCTTACTCAATGAATAAAGACTCCAGAGGTAATTTTCAATGCTTCTTTATGCTTCAAGGTAGCAAGGATATGAACATAGAGGCTTTTTCATAGGTAAATTTCTAATGAAGTTACACAGCTCCCACACTCTGCAGTCTCTTCACAACAACTATACAAAACGGAGTTACAGCAGGAAACGGAGGGTGGGAACAACCAACTAGCCAGAAACAGCAGGGGTGTAAGGATCATACCAAATAATATAGTAACATAACATGTAATAACAACTGCACAGTAAAAGCTGCGTGGCAGCACACTCCCCGCCTGGTATCGTGAGATACCACTATACACTACATTATTTTCTTTTAACATACTATTAACATTGCATACAGTAACATGCTATTTAACCTTCTCAAGTCTATAAGCTAGCTATATTAAAGGTCTTAAGTGACTCCTTCACATAACGCTGAATCAGAATTTTTGGAAGCAGGCAGAATTAGGACTGTCTCGTGACTGGTCTCAGGAAGGTTTTTGATGCCCCGTCCTTAACGATCCTGACTTGCACAAGACGTATGACGAATAACTCTTTCTTCTCATACTCTAACGCATTGGGTGACTCCTTGCAGGTGTGCCATCCATGACAAGACAATGTCTGATTAGGCTTGTGGAAAGTCTGCGCAATGTGACTCAATCTTGTTATAGTCTTCACCAACCTTTTCCAAAAACAGAAACGTTCTCACTTCCAAGTTTCTTCTTGAACAGATGTTGGAACTCAATGTTATTACTTCAGGGCGGATTTCTGGATCAGTATCTGGATCCACCAGGTGGAAATCAATATCTTCTTTCGAGTTTGTAGAAGACTGGTCCGTTAAAAACTTGGGTCCTGAAAACTAAATGGTTTGCGTGAGGGCAACTGCTGGCACTGACCTCGTAGCAATATCTGCGGGATTCAAACCAGGCGGGACATAGTTCCATTGTTCAGGTCTACTGATTTTCCTTATTCGTTCTACCCTGTTAGCCACATACACATAGAACCTCCTTACACTGTTGCATATGTAGCCAAGTATGACTTTGCTGTCAGTGTAGTACTTAACCTGATCAATTTCAGCATCCATTTCATTTTGCAGGAATTCTGCGACTTCGACAGCTAGGGTTGCGCCACACAATTCTAATCTTGGAATAGTGTGAGCAGGTTTTTGAGCTAACTTGGCTCTTCCTAGTAAAAAACCGACCTAGGATCTCCCGGAGGGATCTATGATCTTGAGATAAGCCACAGCCGCTATAGCCTCGGTAGATGCATCACAAAAGATGTGAATCTCTTTCCTCAGACTTCTTAAAATTGAAGTGGGTGAATAGCAGCGCGGGATATTAAGTTCTTCCAGTACTTTCATGGAGTTTCTCAATTTCTCCCATTTAGGCAGTAGGTCTACTGGCAGAGGGGCATCCCAATCTGTCACTCTCACAATAAGCTGGCGAAGTATGGATCTCCCTTGGATCTCCAGTTACCACTGGAGTCACAAAACCTATGGGATCGTAAAGGCTATTAACAGTTGACAGGACTCCTCGTCTGGTGAATGGCTTCTTGGCGTCAGAGACCTGAAAGGTGAATGTGTCTGAAGTTATATTCCAGAGAAGACCGAGACTCCTTTGAGTGGGTAAGGCATTTACTCCCAAGTCCAAATCCTTAGCATGATCTTCTGGATTGAAAGACCTCATTACTTCACTGCTATTAGATGCAATCTTATGAAGCCTTAAGTTATCAGTCAACAGGAGCCGTTGAGTTCTTTTTATCAGATTGACGGCTTCTTCAGGTGTTGAAAAGGATTTCAGGCCATCGTCTACATAAAAATCTCTCTCAATAAATTGCCTGGTGCCTGGTATTTCCAAAGACATGGACTCTCATGCAATAATCTATCACCTGATCATTAATGTCATTGTTGCGGTGCCACAAGAACCTGAGATAATTTCTGTGGTCCTCTTTGACTATGAAACAGTGAAACATCTGTTGGACGTCAGCTGTCACGGCAATTGGTTCCTTCCTGAACCGCATCAACACTCCTACAAGGTTGTTCGTTAGATTTGGACCAGTTAGAAGAACGTTATTTAAAGAGGTTCCCTGGAACTGAGCGCTTGAGTCAAAGACTATTCTGATTTGTCCCGGTTTACGAGAATGGTAGACTCCAAAGGATGGAAGGTACCAGCATTCTTCACCTTCCATAAGGTCTGGTGCTGGCTCAGGATGAAGGTTATCTAAAATCTTCTGCATAAATGCT
Organism: Bufo gargarizans; assembly: GCF_014858855.1. Classification (NCBI taxonomy): domain Eukaryota; kingdom Metazoa; phylum Chordata; class Amphibia; order Anura; family Bufonidae; genus Bufo; species Bufo gargarizans. The sequence continues at coordinate 203,100,070 of NC_058085.1, read as the reverse complement.
AGAAAGTGCTCTTGCATCTCAGGTTTGTTACGGAGAGTTTTCTTAAGTGCAGCAAATCTGGTTAAAGCTTGTTCTCGATTGTTAGGGACAGTAAGCCTTGGTACTCGGAAGGGTAATGGAGCTACCCAACTGTTGGAATTGTCTTCATCCATAATCTTGATGAACTCCTTGTCTTTGACTGAAGGGGCAATCTTGTTGTCATCACAAGTAGTCTGGTACACTGAATCACCAAGGTCCTTCTGAGAAGTGAGCTTGCAGTTTATACCTTGGAGTGCTTGATATGGAACTTCATTTTTAAAATCAAGTCTTTCCTTAACATAATAGTGCAATGGACAATTCATCGGCCGATAGGCAACATTAGTTTGGTAGGAAGCTACATCCAAGAGCTTGTGAGATTGATCTTAACAGACTTCTACTATTATCACCCATCCAAGATCAAGTTTCTGGGCCTGAGGAGCATCATCTGGACCGTTACATAACTCTCTTATTTTATGAACTCTAGGAATGTCTCTCCTTAGTAGAATCAAAATCTTAACATCCTTGTCAAGTGGTGGAATGTAGTCAGCAATGTGGCTCAAATGAGGGTGATGACGTGCAACCTCTGGTGTGGGGATTTCTTCTCTATTGTTCGGTAGCTGATCACATTTGATTAGAGTTGGAAGAGGAAACTCTATGTCCTCATATTCTGATGCCACTATGAAGCCATGGGCTCTTCTTCCAGAAGTATTGATCTTTCCTGCACATGTCTGCAAGGTATAGGACCAGGTCTCTCCATGAATGTTGAATAGGTCAAAGAATTCTGTACTGGCCAATGAGCGATTGCATCGAGTATGGCATACATTTTTATGGAATTTTGTAGACATCCTTCAGGGAAAACCCTTACAAGACATATCTTGCTACAAGACTTGCTATGAAGCCCTTCTCCACATACCTCTGTACACCTTGTGGTTACGGGGCTGGCACGTTGTTCAGTTCTCTCCCCGCCATCATCTGATGTAGTCTTGGGGTTGCTGCCGGGTGAAGGTTTCCCTTTGAACAGGTCTGAATGAAGAGCATCCACATGTTTGGCACTGTTACACAGGGAACATCTGATGGCGATCTTACAGTCTCTAGCTAAATGATCGGAGGATGCACAACACTTGAAACAGATATTATGCTCTTTGAGAAATGACTTGCGTTCTTCAATAGGCTTGTCCTTGAATGCACGACATTTGGAGAGAGGATGTGGCACATTATGAATAGGACACTGTTGATTAAGATTGCTCGCCTTAATGTCTGTAGCCAAGACGTTGGATGCTATCACGGCAATATGATGCTTTAAATTCTTAAATTTACTGTTGGTGGCAATACCCCTTGAAGTAGTTAAAGGAATGGTGGTTGTATCTGGATAGAAGAAGCTTGGGTCATTGTTGGATCTTGAATCTTGCAACCTTCCGCACGAACTCTGCAAAATAAAAAAAAAAGGAGGGAAGGAAACGTGATGTTCAAACTTATACTTTGATCCTACACTAGTCCACTTTCCCTGAAGATGACTAGGCAACTTTGCTACAATAGGATTTACACCCTGAGGCAGTGTCTAAATAGCTAAGACCTAGTAAACTAGGATCTAACTTAGCAATTTCAAGTTCATGAAGGAGGTCACCTAACTCTCTAAGCTTATGATTGTCCTTAACAGAGATCTTAGGAAAGTCGTTTAGTCTCTGGAATAAAGCACGTTCAATGACTTCGGGGCTCCCATAGTCTTGTTCTAGACGTTCCCAGGCAGCATCAAGGCCTGCTTTAAAGTTATAAATGTAAACAGATTTAAGTCTCTTTACTTGTTCTGAAGATTGACGCCCCAACCACTTTATTAGTAAGTCGAGTTCTGCTTGAGGTTCAATGTCCAAGTTCTTGGTTACCGCCTTAAATGTAGATCTCCAACTTCTGTAGTTCTCTGGGCGGTCATCAAATCTAGACAGTCCAATTGCAATCAACTCTCGTCGACTCATATACTTGCTAAACTCTGCAGCGTCAGTGCTTTCAGTTTTTATAGCCACAGGGGATACTGATGGTGCGCCGACTTGGACCATGGTTGGTATCAGATGTTGGCTGGTAGGTGGAGAGAAAGGTGTTGCAGATGGGTTGAATCTAGGTCTCTGAACATTTGAAGTTGAAGAGAGCTGTATCATAGGGGGTATATAGTTCATTCTGTAGTCTTCTGCTGTGCCCTTATAATCTCTATTCACATAGGGTTGTGGTGGCACATGAGCTGCATAGGTTGATTCATTTGATTTTGTGACATGCAGTAGTTGTGGAGTGTCTGTTAGTAGGTGTGTGTAGTTGACCATCTTGATTTGGCAACACGTTGCATTCTGATCCACTTGCTGGATGATTATGAGAAGAATCTCCAACTGTAGGTGGGACTGTGTTGTCATGGTTCTGGGTTAAGACAAACTGTAGGGTCCTTGAGTCTTGACAAGCAGCCAAGCTGGGACAAGCTGCTCCTTCTTCCATAATTCAGCTAAGGCTACTTCTTTTTCTTTATTCTTCGGAAGGATTTCTAGCTGAGCCTCTGTTTCTGCTTGAATGCGTTTAGATTCTGCTTTGATGGCTGCTTCTCTTTCAGAACAGGCGGCTTGAACCTGGGCTGCTGCAACCTTCTGGCAAACTTTGACTATTTGGTCGCTCAGTGTTGACCTTACAGAGCAGGACCGCAGTGACTTAGAAGAGGATTTATGATGGGAGCGGGCAGATCTAGATGATTTTCCTGAGTGTCTGGAAGAAGCAGATTTACAGGATGTAGTTGTCACGGCGGACAGGAACTCAGATACACAGACAACTAAATACACAAGTGTCTAGGGACAGGTCACCTCCTAGCACATCCCTAACTTCTCTCCCTATGCTGCTAAGCCCACATTCAGACCTTGATGGTAGGTATGAAGTGTCCTCGTGCCTGGACTGCAAAACACCCTAGAATCCCTTAGATGGTGAAAGGGGAGAAGGGGCAGAAGACACACAAATAGCCTAGACCGCAAACGATACAAACAGAAACGAAACTTATCTGAGCTGGAATAGACAATCCTTCCTTCCTGAATCCCAGACCAGAATGAATTGTATAACCCGCACAGCCCTCTGGGATTGAAGGCAATTTAAGCCAATTACCCCACCCAGAGCACCTGAAGGAAGGCGGATCCAGCATGATTCCAAAACAAAAGGTTAGACACATGCTGCAATCTGACAGAACTCCGCACACCATCCGAGCAGGGCATGACAGTACCCGGACCAACCTTATCCGGGTGGGCTCTGTGAAAAGCCCTAACCAGTCGGCTGGCGTTGACCTCCAGTACCGGAACCCACATCCTCTCCTCCGGGCCGTATCCCCTCCAGTGTATCAGGTACTGAAGGGAACCCTGAAGAACTCTAGAATCAAGAATCCTGGAGATCTCGAACTTTAAATTCCCATCGACCAGAACAGGAGGAGGGGGCAATGGCGATGGTTCCACTGGTCTCACATATTTTTTCAATAAAGATCTATGGAACACATCATGGATCCTCCAAGTCTGCGGAAGATCCAGTCGAAACGCTACTGGATTGATCAGCGCAGATATTTTGTACGGGCCGATAAATCTTGGACCCAGTTTCCAAGATGGCACTCTCAATTTAATGTTTTTAGTGGACAACCACACCAGATCACCCACACACAGGTCCGGACCAGTCACACGTCTCCTGTCAGCTATTCGCTTATATCTCTCACCCATCGTCTCCAAATTCACTTGTATCCTCCGCCAGATGGAGGATAAGGTAGAAGAAAACCTTTCCTCCTCTGGCATCCCAGGTGAACTAGTCCCAGAAAAGGGAGGATGAAAACCATATGCGCCAAAAAATGGCGACTTACCCGTGGATTCCTGACTACGGTTATTCAAAGCAAACTCCGTTAAGGGCAGGAATGAGGACCAGTCCTCCTCCTGATTCTCCGCCACAAAGCACCTCAAGTAGGTCTCCAGGTTCTGATTAGTACGCTCCGTCTGTCCATTCGACTGCGGATGGAAAGCCAAAGAGAACGAAAGTTGAATGCCAAGCCGAGAGCAGAACGCCCTCCAGAACCTGGAGACAAACTGCGTGCCCCTATCAGAAACCACATCCGAAGGAATACCATGCAATCTCACGATTTTGTCAACAAAAATTTGCGCAAGAGTCTTGGCATTAGGCAGACTAGTTAACGATATAAAATGAGTCATTTTGCTAAAACGATCAACTACCACCAAAATTACCGTTTACCCCGAGGAGCTCGGCAGATCCGTAATAAAGTCCATGGACAAGTGCGTCCAAGGACGAGACGGAATAGATAAAGGAAGGAGTGAACCAGCCGGTCGAGTATGAGCAACCTTAGATCGTGCACAGGTCTCACACGCTGCCACGTAATCCTCAATGCTCCTACGTAAGCCGGGCCACCAGAACCTCTGAGACACAAGGTCACAGGTGGACTTGCCACCAGGATGTCCGGCAAGGACAGTATCGTGATGTTCCTTGAAAACCTTGTATCGCAGTTCTTCGGGAACAAACAACCTCCCTGGGGGACAGGAACCAGGAGCCCCCTCCTGGCCTCCCCACACCTCCATCTCCAATTCGGGATACAGAGCGGAAACCACAACCCCATCAGCCAAAGTCGGAGCAGGATCCTCTGAATCACCTTCCCAAGGAAATCTGTGAGACAACGCATCTGCCTTGATGTTTTTGACCCCTGGACGAAAAGTAACAACAAAATTGAACCTGGTAAAAAACAGTGACCATCTGGCCTGTCTAGGGTTCAGACGCTTGGCAGATTGCAGGTAAGCCAAATTCTTATGATCCGTATAAGCAGTAACAGGGTGAGAAGCTCCCTCCAACCAGTGACGCCATTCCTCAAAGGCCAACTTTATAGCCAGCAACTCTCTATCTCCCACATCATAGTTCCTCTCGGCGACCAAGAGTTTCTTGGAAAAGAAAGCACACGGGACCCATTTGCCAGGAGAAGAACCCTGCAACAGTACCACTCCCACCCCCACTTCTGATGCATCCACCTCCACCACGAATGGTTGAGACACATCGGGCTGCACCAGAATGGGAGCAGACGCAAAACACTCCTTAATAGTCGAAAAGGCCTGCAATGCCTCCTCCGACCAAACAGAGACGTCAGTGCCCTTCTTTGTCATATCAGTCAGAGGTTTAACAATGGTGGAATAGTTTAGAATACATTTTCTATAATAGTTAGTAAACCCCAAAAACCGCATCAAAGCTTTCTGATTCTCTGGTCGGTCCCATTCCAGAACCGCCCGAACTTTTTCGGGGTCCATACGAAAACCAGAGTTGGAAAGCAGATATCCCAAAAATGGAAGCTCCTGCACAGAAAACACACATTTTTCCAATTTGGCATATAACTTATTCTCCTGAAGGATCGTCAAAACCTGTCTCACATGATCCTGATGGGTTTCAGATCAGGAGAGTAAATTAAAATGTCATCTAAGTAAACTACCACGAACCTCCCCACCAAGTGATGAAAAATGTCATTGACGAATCGCTGAAATACCACTGGCGCGTTCGTCAACCCAAAAGGCATAACCAGATTCTCAAAATGACCCTTGTGCGTATTGAAGGCCGTCTTCCACTCATCCCCTTCCTTGATTCTGATCAGATTGTAGGCCCCTCTCAAATCCAACTTGGAGAACACCCTGGCACCAACAATCTGATCAAAAAGGTCGGAGATCAAAGGAAGGGGATACGGATCCCGGACCGTAATACGGTTCAATTCCCGAAAATCCAAGCACGGTCTCAGTGATCCATCCTTTTTCTTGACAAAGAAAAAAAACTACTACCACCGGAGACTTAGATGGCCTAATATGACCTTTTGCCAAACTCTCAGCGATATACTTTCGCATGACCTCTCTTTCAGGTTGGGAAAGATTGTAAAGGCGAGACTTTGGCAACTTAGCTCCTGGGATGAGATTAACTGGACAATCATAGTCACGATGAGGGGGCAATTTCTGGGTCCCACCCTCCGAAAAGACATCCGCAAAGTCTGAGAGATATTGAGGTAGAACCGCAGTGGACACCCCAGAGATAGATGTGCCAAGACAATTCTCCGAACAAAATTCTCTCCAACCAATAATTTGTCTTGCTTGCCAATCAATAATTGGATTATGTTTTGTCAACCACGGTAAACCTAGGACTATAGGAGCAGGCAAATCCCTCATGACAAAAGAAGATATAAACTCTACATGTGAATCACCCACCCTCAACTGAATACCATGTGCAATATGAGTGAGACTCCTTTGAGAGAGAGGGGAAGAATCTATTGCAAACACCGGAATCTCCCTTTCTAAAGTACACGTACTTAGACCCAGATTTTGAAGAAAAAGAAAGTCAATGAGGTTTAACCCAGCACCACAATCAATGAATACCTCCACAGAAAATTTTCTTGAGTCTAGCGCCACCATAGCTGGAAGGAGAAAACGAGAATTACAGGGAGCTTGCATACCTTTTTCCACTACTCCATTCACGCTACCAAGAGTCAGGAAGTTTTTTTTTTCTTTCATATCATTATGCGGTTTAACAAAAGGACAAGCAAAAACAAAATGGTCACTTTTTCCACAGTAGTAAAATAGTTTATGTAATCTCCTAAAGTTTTTCCTATCAGAACGAAAAGATATTTGACCCAACTGCATGGGTTCCTTCCCTACCCCAGAGTTATAAGTAATATCACCCTGGGCAGCAGGTGAGACGAAACCACACGCAGAAGGGATCCCTTGCACGGATACGTCTATCCAACCGTATAGCCAAAGACATGGAATTCTCTTTCAACCTCTCAGATTACCCCTGACAAAACTGACTACGTAACGCAGGGTTGTTCCAACCTGACTCAGTAGCCCATCTCCTAAACTCTACGCAGTAAACCTCTGCAGTATGTTCACCCTGTAATAAGTTTAGATTCTGCCATCGAGACCCGATCTGGGTCATTGTAAATCAATCCTAGGGCTTTGAAAAATTCCTCCACCGACCGGAGGGCCAGAGAACCGTGCAGCAGAGAAAAAGCCCAGGATTGCGCGTCCCCTTTAAGCTGAGACCTGATGATACCAACCCTCTGACTTTCATCACCTGACAAAAATGGACGCAGTCGAAAATATAGTTTGCATGACTCTTTAAAGCAGATAAAATCATCCGCACCCCCTGTAAATTTCTCAGGAAGAGCGACTTTAGGCTCCCCACCAATTTGACGTGCACCTGATGCCAGAACACTCTGACACTGTGTGACCGAACTACACAGATCCACAACCTCTAGGGATAATCCCTGCATGCGGTCAACCAGTGCATCAATTGACGCCATCACAAAACCACTGAGTAATGGCAGTCACAGTATGGCGGGTTATAATGTCATGGTGTACAGGAACTCAGACACACAGACAACCAAATACACAAGTGTCTAGGCTAGATGCTGGGGACAGGTCACCTCCTAGCACATCCCTGACTTCTCTCCCTATGCTGGTAAGCCCACATTCAGACCTTGATGGTAGGTATGAAGTGTCCTCGTGCCTGGACTGCAAAACACCCTGGAATCCCTGAGATGGTGAAAGGGGAGAAGGGGCAGAAGACACACAAATAGCCTAGACAGCAAACAACAGAAACGAAACTTATCTGAGCTGGAACAATCCTTCCCTTCCCCTCCCCCCGGGATTGAAGGCAATTTAAGCCAATGACCCCACCCAGAGCACCTGAAGGAAGGCGGATCCAGCATGATTCCAAAACAAACAAAAGGTTAGACACGTGCTACTAATCTGACAGACCTCTGCACACCATCCAAGCAGGGCATGACAGTAGTTTCATGTAGCTGTGCAAATCTACCTTCTATCTGTGCCTTTGCTTTAAGATATGTGCTATGCCTCCCCATGCCTTCTTAACCCTTGAGAGAGCAGTGTTCAATTGCTCAGAATTGTTGCTAGTTTCATTAGTGGCTGTTATACAACTTAAAGTCTTCTCCCATAATGCAGTCAGGTTACTAGATGTTTCTTCCTTACTTGCTTCATAAGCCTCCCTTGCCTTCAAAGATGGATGAGGGGCTCTAATAGGACGAGCAGAATGAAGTAAGGAGTCTGCTTTATCTTGATTAAATACAGGTAACTCTGTGGGATCTCTGTCAGACATAATGACAAGTGCAGTAGTTTTGGTGTCTTGTTAGAAATCTGCCAGAGCTTAGCTCTGTAGGTAGTGACTTCTGTTAGTAAGCAGGCTGAGCCGAGGAGCTGGATATTTGAGACAATGAGCCAGCAACTGGTTCAGACTGAATAGGTCAGCTCAGTTCACTATCACTTTATACAGGCAGGAATATAAAGTTATTCACAACCCAAACAGCTTGACAATGATGAATCCTTGGGACTTGATATAGCTATGATACACAGTCAAAAGGCACTTATGGCTCCCCAATAAAGACAAAACTTGTATAAGCTGGTATTACTAGAGAAATGGGTCCACAGCACAGACCAGAAATCCCTGGCAGTAAAGGCTGTAACAGTTATGGAGCATTCAGTAGGTGGCTAGCTTCATATGCAGAGTAATGCTTCTGCTGACACACAGGCATTGAACTTTCAGTGCACAGCCTGAAGATGGGTTCCTGTCTACGGCATACATATTAGGACATCGTCAGACATCATCCACAACTCCATCCTCCATCAGGCAAAACTCCGTCCTCCCTCAGACTTTAGACAAAACTCCGTCCTCCCTCATCAAAAACTCCGTCCTCCCTCAGACATCAGCCAAAACTTCATCAGACCTCAGACATCAACCAAAACTCTGTCAGACATAGGCCAAAACTCCGTCCTCCCTCAGACATCAGCCAAAACTCTGTCCTCCCTAACTAAAAATATGCCCTACTACACACACTCTTCATCTGACGGAGCTGCTAGCTGCTGGAGAGGACCTGTGATGATGTCATGACCATGTGACGAGTCACGTGTGTGGGAGGGGTCAGATGTGCACAGCAGATGGTAGAGTGTACAGAACTGTAGCCATCAAAAAGAGCTCTGTACTAGAGATGTGTGTGTAACCTGCATGTAGCAGAGCTGTGTACTGTGTAGCAGAGCTGTATGTGTAACCTGCATGTAGCAGTGCTGTGTACTGTGTAGCACAGCTGTATGTGTAGCTTGCATGTAGCAGAGCTATGTGTACTAAATAGCAGAGCTGTATGTGTAACCTGCATGTAGCAGAGCTGTGTACTGTGTAGCAGAGCTGTATGTGTAACCTGCATGTAGCAGAGCTGTATGTGTACCCTGCATGTAGCAGAGCTGTGTACTGTGTAGCAGAGCTGTATGTGTAACCTGCATGTAGCAGAGCTGTATGTGTAACCTGCATGTAGCATGGCTGTGTACTGTGTAGCAGAGCTGTATGTGTAACCTGCATGTAGCAGTGCTGTGTACTGTGTAGCAGATCTGTATGTGTACCCTGCATGTAGCAGACCTGTGTACTGTGTAGCAGAGCTGTATGTGTAACCTGCATTTAGCAGTGCTTTGTACTGTGTAGCAGAGCAGTATGTGTAACCTGTATGTAGCAGAGCTGTATGTGTAACCTGCATGTAGCAGTTATGTGTACTGTGTAGCAGTGCTGTATGTGTAACCTGCATGTAGCAGTGCTTTGTACTGTGTAGCAGTGCTGTATGTGTAACCTGCATGTAGCAGTGCTGTGTACTGTGTAGCAGAGCTGTATGTGTAACCTGCATGTAGCAGAGCTGTGTACTGTGTCGCAGAGCTGTATGTGTAAACTGCATGTAGCAGAGCTGTGTATTGTGTCGCAGAGCTGTATGTGTAACCTGCATGTAGCAGAGCTGTATGTGTAACCTGCATGTAGCAGAGCTGTATGTGTAACCTGCATGTAGCAGAGCTTTGTACTGTGTAGCAGAGCTGTATGTGTAATCTACAAGTAGCAGAGCTGTGTACTGTGTAGTAGAGCTGTATGTGTAACCTGCATGTAGCAGTGCTGTGCACTGTGTTGCAGAGCGGTATGTATAACCTGCATGTAGCAGAGCTGTATGTGTAACCTGCATGTAGCAGATCTGTGTGCTGTGTATCAGAGCTGTATGTGTAACCTGCATGTAGCAGTGCTGTGTACTGTGTAGCAGAGCTGTATGTGTAACCTGCAGGTAGCAGTGCTGTGTACTGTGTAGCAGAGATGTGTACTGTGTTAGAGATGTGTGAGTAACCTGCATGTAGCAGAGCTGTTTACTGTGTTACAGAGATGTGTGTGTAACCTAGGAACTATAAAAAAGTGTAAAAAAAAAATATTAAAATTCAGATCACCCCCCTTTTCCCAAAATAAAAAAAAAGAACTAAAAAAATACATATCATGGGTGTCGCAATGTGTAAAAACACCCATTGTATAAAAATATATTCCCCATACGGCAGCAAGACAGAAAAAAAAGAGTCCAAATGTCCGATTCGCCGTTTTTGGTCGCTTCATTTGCTACAAAAATTTAAATAAAAAGTGATCAAAAAGTCTTAAACACCCCAGAATGGTATCAGTGAAAAGTTCAGATTGCCCTGCAAAAAATGAGCCCCCACCCAGATCCGTACACATGAATGGGTCCATGAGCATGTTCTACTTTTTTGCTGTGCGGAGGCACGGCCAGAAACACCACGGAAGCACTCTGTAGTGCTTCTGTGGGATCCGATCTGTGTTTCCGTTCCGTTCAAGTGAATAGATCGACATCACGGATGTAGGATGCACACGGCTGGTGCCCTGTGTCCACAATACAACCACAGGCACACAGTGGCCATGTGCAAGAGGCCTTACAAAGATGGGATTTATGGTGCACATCCTCTTATGCTTTCCATATTCCACAGATTTATATCACACAGCTACTTACATTTGTGCTGATAAGTTTACATACCCTTGCAGAATTTATGATTTCTTAAAGGGGTATTCTCATTTTCCCTTTTCATACTTACCTTCCTTGAGTGCGACGTTCACTTCCTGGATTCTTCTCCCGGCCGGGCCGCGCTTGCGCAGAAGACTGAAGATTTTCTCACGGCCGGGCCGATCAATGTCCTGAACCCGCACGCCGCTGCGCATATGTCATGGTGACTTATTCCTGGCCTGTATAGTACAGAGTCGGTGTGCGCATTCGCGGCTCTGTACTATACTGGCCAGGAAGAAGTCATCATGGCGCATGCGCGGCGGCATGCACGTTCAGGACATTGCGCGGCCTGGCGGGATTCGACAGGAGAGGTGGCCGTAACCAGTGGAGACCAAAGACAACACCAGGTAAGAGGTGACTTATTTTCTAAAAAAGGGTGGGAATTGGGTAATAAAATGTATTTAGAAAAATGATCACTGTCAAATCATTAACACATTTAACAGTGATTATTAAGATGAGAATACCCCTTTAACCATTGTTCAGAGAATATGAATGATAACACGGACACTTTTCTTTCGCTCATCGTTAGTGGTCGGCTGAAGCCATTTATGTCAAACAACGGTGTTTACTCTTTATAAATCATAATCACAACACAAACTCCCCAAATGACCCTGATCAGAAGCTTACACACCCCAGTTCTTAATACCATGTATTGCCCCCTTTAACATCAATGATAGCTTGAAGTCTTTTGTGGTAGTTGTGGATGAGGCTCCTTATTTTCTCAGATGGTAAAACTGCCCATTCTTCCTGTTGAAAAAAAAAAAAGCAATTCCACCACAGTTTTACGGCAGGTTACACATACAGCTCTGCTACACAGTACACAGCTCTGCTACATGCAGGTTACACATACAGCTCTGCTACACAGTACAGCGCTCTGCTACATGCAGGTTACACATACAGCTCTACTACACAGTACACAGCACTGCTACATGCAGGTTACACACACATCTCTAGTACAGAGCTATATTTGATGGCTACTGTTCTGTAAACTCTACCATCTGCTGTGCACATCTGACCCCTCCCACACACGTGACTCGTCACATAGTCATGACATCATCACAGGTCCTTTGCCTCTCCAGCAGCTAGCAGCTCCGTCAGATGAAGAGTGTGTGCAGTAGGGCATATTTTTAGTTAGGGAGGACAGAGTTTTGGCTGATGTCTGAGGGAGGACGGAGTTTTGTCTGATGTCTGAGGGAGGACGGAGTTTTGGATGATGTCTGAGGGAGGACGGAGTTTTGGCTGATGTCTGAGGGAGGACAGAGTTTTGGCTGATGTCTGAGGGAGGACAGAGTTTTGGCTGATGTCTGACGGAGTTTTGGACGAGGGAGGACGGAGTTTTGGCTGATGTCTGAGGGAGGACGGAGTTTTGGCTGATGTCTGAGGGAGGACGAAGTTTTGGCTAATCTCTGAGGGAGGACGGAGTTTTTGATGAGGGAGGACGGAGTTTTGGCTGATGTCTGAGGTTTGATGGAGTTTTTGATGAGGGAGGACGGAGTTTTGTCTAAAGCCTGAGGTAGGAGGGAGTTTTGCCTGACGGAGGATGGAGTTGTGGATGATGTCTGACGATGTCCTAATATGTATGCCGTACAGGAGAATAAATTAAAATGTCATCCAGGTAAACTACTATGAACATCCCCACCAAATGATGAAAGATGTCATTGACGAATCGCTGAAATACTGCTGGCGCGTTCGTCAACCCAAAAGGCATAACCAGGTTCTCAAAATGACCCTTGTGCGTATTGAAGGTCGTTTTCCACTCATCCCCCTCCTTGATTCTGATTAGATTGTAGGCCCCTCTCAAATCCAACTTGGAAAGCACCTTGGCCCAACAATCTGATCAAAAAGATCAGAGATCAAAGGCAGGGGATATGGATCCCGGACTGTAATACGGTTCAACTCCAACCAATGATTTGTCTCGCTTGCCAGTTTATAATTGGGTTATGTTTAGTCAACCATGGCAACCCCAAAACTATAGGAGCTGGCAAATCCTTCATGACAAAACAAGAAATAATTTCAACATGTGAATCACCCACCCTTAAGTGAATACCATGAACAATGTGAGTAAGGCTCCTTTGAGAAAGAGGGGAAAAATCAATTGCAAAAACACGAATCTCATTCTCTAAAGTGCAAGGACTTAGTCCTAGATTTTGAAGGACAAGAAAGTCAATTAGGTTTACCCCAGCACCACAATCAAGGAATACTTCAACTGAAATTTTTCTTGACTCTAGCGCCACCATAGCTGGAAGGAGAAAACGGGAACTGCAGGGAGCTTGCATCACCTGACAAAAATTAACTGACCACTCTTTCCACAATAGTAACATAGTTTGTGCAATTTCCTAAAGTCTCTACTATCAGAATGGCAAGAAACCTGACCCAACTGCATGGGTTCCTCCGCTACCCCAGAGTTACCTGCAACATCACCCGGGGAGGCAGTGGAGACGAAACCACTCACAGAAGGGATCCCTTGGGCGGAGGGAGCCCTACACCTCTCTCTGATATGTCTAGACGTACTGCTAAAGACATGGCGTTCTCCAAAGAGTCTGGGTATTCATGAAAAGCAAGGGCATCCTTCAATCTTTCCGATAACCCCTGACAAAAATGACTACGTAAAGCGGGATCATTCCACTCTGATTCAGTAGCCCATCTCCTAAACTCAACACAGTAAGCCTCTGCAGTATGTTCCCCCTGAAACAAATTACATAATCTCGACTCTGCTATCGAGACCCTATCTGGGTCATCATAGATTAATCCCAGAGCCTTAAAAAAATTCCTCCGCCAACGCGAGGGCCCGAGAACCAGGTGGCAGAGAAAAGGCCCAGGATTGCGCGTCCCCTTTAAGCAGAGAAATAATTATACCTATCCTCTGACTCTCATCACCTGACGACGATGGACGCAGCCGAAAGTACAATTTGCAGGACTCTCTAAAATGAATAAAGTCATCCGTACCCCCTGAAAATCGATCAGGAAGAGCCACTTTAGGCTCCACACAAATTTGACCTGCACCAGATGCCAGAGCATTCTGACACTGTGTGACCGAACCACGTAGCTCTGCAACCTCTAGAGATAGCCCCTGCATGTGGTCAACTAACGCTTCAATTGACGCCATCACTAAACCGCTGAGCAATGACATTCAAAGTTATAGCGGATTATAATGTCACGGCGGGCGTGCACTCAGACTCACAGTTAAACCACCAACCAGGCTCTAGGCGAGAGGCAGGGGAAGGGTCACCTCCCTGACATCTCTCCCTGCACTGCTCAGCCCACATGCAAACCTTGGTGGTAGGTATGATGTGTCCCCGTGCCTGGGCTGGAACACCCCAAAATCCCCTGAGATGGTGAAGAGGGGAAATAGGAGCAGCCTGCTCGCACAGAACCTGGATGGGAGAGAAGACACAAACCAAACAAGACAGTAAATGACAAAACTAGAAGCCACACTTATCTTTCTGAGCTGGAACAGACAAACTTCCTTCCTAGCTTCTAAGACCAAAGTGATTCCTATAATCCGCTCAGAGCACTGGGATGGAGTGCTATTTAAACTAATGAGCCCACCCAGTGCACCTGATGAGAGACGGATCCAGCACGGCTCCAAAACAAAACACTAAACTCGTGCTTCTATTCTAGCCGACCTCCGCACATAGTCAGAGTGGGGCATGACAGAATCCTCATGTATCACCCTTTTTTCATGGTGCCGTTTACTGTGATTAGGTTCCCTGGTCCATTGGCTGAAAAACACCCCTAAAACATTAGGTTCCCACCACCATGTTTGACAGTGGGGATGGTGTTCTTTGGGTTGAACGCTTCTCCTTTTTTACGCCAAATGAAGGAAACATCACTGTGACCAAACAATTCAATTTTTGTTTCATTTGACCATAAAACAGAAGACCACAAGTCGTCTTCTTTGTCCAGATGAGCTTTTGCAAAGGCCAAGCAAGCTTTTGTGTGCCTTATCTGGAGAAGTGGAAGCCAGCAATGTGCAGTGTCCGTTAGATTGTCTGCCTTGAGATATTGCCACCAGCAGAGCCCAGATTCACCAGGATGGCCTTGGTGGTGATCCTTGGATTCTTTTTCACCTCTCTAACTATCCTCCTGGCCAGCACAGGTGTCACTTTTGGCTTCTGACCACGTCCTCTGAGATTTTCCACAGTGCGGAACATCTTGTATTTTTTGTTCAAATGTAAATAAAAGCTGGGAATTTTTTTTTCCCCCCACAATAATGCCTGTCATGCCTCACTCTGACAATGTGCGGAGGTTGGCCAGGATAGCAGCACGAGTTTAGTGTTTGTTTAGGAGCCGTGCTGGATCCGCCTCTCATCGGGTGCACTGGGTGGGGTCATTAGTTTAAATAGCACACCATCCCAGTGCTCTGAGCGGATTATACAAATCATTGTGGTCTTGGAAGCTAGGAAGGAAGGTTGTCTGTTCCAGCTCAGAAAGATATGTGTGATTTCAAGTTTGGTTGTTTTGTGTCATCTCTCCCATCCAGGTTCTGTGCGAGCAGGCTGCTCCTATTTCCCCTCTTCACCAATTTAGGGTTTTGTCAGCCCAGGCACGGGGACACATCATACCTACCTTTAAGGTCTGCATGTGGGATGAGCAGTGCAGGGAAAGAGGTCAGGGATTAGCTAGGAGGTGACCCTTCCCCTGTCTCTCGTCCAGAGCCTGGTTGGTGGGTTATCTGTGAGTCTGAGTGCACGCCCGCTGTGACATTATAATCCGCCATACTGTGACTGCCATTACTCAGCGGTTTCTTTTTGATGGCGTCAATTGAAGCACTGGTTGACCGCTTGCAGGGGCTATCCCTAGAGGTTGTGCAGCTACGTGGTTCGGTCACACGGTGTCAGAATGATCTGGCAGCTGGTGCAGGTCAAATTTGTGTGGAGCCTAAAGTGGCTCTTCCTGATCGATTTTCAGGAGGTACGGATGACTTTATCCGTTTTAGAGAATCCTGCAAATTGTACTTTCGGCTGCGTCCATCGTCGTCAGGTGATGAAAGTCAGAGGAAAGGTATAGTTATTTCTCTGCTTAAAGGGGACGCGCAATCCTGGGCCTTTTCTCTGCCACCTGGTTCTTGGGCCCTCCGGTCGGTGGAGGAATTTTTTTAAGGCTCTGGGATTAATCTACGATGATCCAGATCGGGTCTCGATGGCAGAGTCGAGATTACGTAATTTGTTTCAGGGGGAACATACTGCAGAAGCTTATTGTGTTGAGTTTAGGAGGCGGGCTACTGAATCAGAGTGGAATGATCCCGCGTTACGTAGTCAGTTTTGTCAGGGGTTTTCTGAAAGATTGAGGGATGCCCTTGCTTTTCATGAATACCCAGACTCTTTGGAGAACGCTATGTCTTTAGCAGTACGGCTAGATAGACGTATCAGAGAGAGGTATAGGGCTCCCTCCGCGCAAGGTATCCCTTCTGTGAGTGGTTTCGTCTCCACTGCCATCCCGGGTGATGTTACAGGTAACTCTGGGGTAGCGGAGGAACCCATGCAGTTGGGTCAGGTTTCTTGCCATTCTGATAGTAGAGACTTTAGGAAAGTGCACAAACTATGTTACTATTGTGGAAAGAGGGGTAATTTTATTTTTGCTTGTCCTTATGTTATACCACAGGTGGAAAAGAAAAAGAAAAAAGAAAAAAAACTTCCCTCACAATTGGTAGTATGAATGGTGTGGTGGAGCAGGCAGGTATGCAAGCTCCCTGCAGTTCCCGTTTTCTCCTTCCAGCTATGGTGGCGCTAGAGTAAAAAAAAAATTGGGTTGATGTATTCCTTGATTGTGGTGCTGGGGTAAACCTAATTGACTTTCTTGTCCTTCAAAACCTAGGACTAAGTACTTGCACTTTAGAAAACGAGATTCGTGTTTTTGCAATTGATTCTTCCCCTCTTTCTCAAAGGAGCCTTACTCACATTGTTCATGGTATTCACTTAAGGGTGGGTGATTCACATGTTGAAATTATTTCTTGTTTTGTCATGAAGGATTTGCCAGCTCCTATAGTTTTGGGGTTGCCATGGTTGACTAGACATAACCCAATTATAGACTGGTAAGTGAGACAAATCATTGGTCGGAGTGAGTTTTGTTCGGATAATTGTCTTGGCACATCTATCTCTGGTGTCCATTACGGCTTTACCTCAGTATCTCTCGGATTTTGCGGATGTCTTTTTGGAGAGTGGGGCTCAGGAATTGCCCCCTCATCGAGACTATGATTGTCCAGTTAATCTCTTTCCGGGGGCTAAGTTGCCAAAGTCTCGGCTTTACAACCTCTCTCAACCCGAAAGAGAGGTCATGCGAAACTATGTCGCCGAGAGTTTGACAAAGGGTCATACAGGGAGTGCAGAATTATTAGGCAAGTTGTATTTTTGAGGATTAATTTTATTATTGAACAACAACCATGTTCTCAATGAACCCAAAAAACTCATTAATATCAAAGCTGAATATTTTTGGAAGTAGTTTTTAGTTTGTTTTTAGTTTTAGCTATTTTAGGGGGATATCTGTGTGCAGGTGACTATTACTGTACATAATTATTAGGCAACTTAACAAAAAACAAATATATACCTATTTCAATTATTTATTTTTACCAGTGAAACCAATATAACATCTCAACATTCACAAATATACATTTCTGACATTCAAAAACAAAACAAAAACAAATCAGTGACCAATATAGCCACCTTTCTTTGCAAGGACACTCAAAAGCCTGCCATCCATGGATTCTGTCAGTGTTTTGATCTGTTCACCATCAACATTGCGTGCAGCAGCAACCACAGCCTCCCAGACACTGTTCAGAGAGGTGTACTGTTTTCCCTCCTTGTAAATCTCACATTTGATGATGGACCACAGGTTCTCAATGGGGTTCAGATCAGGTGAACAAGGAGGCCATGTCATTAGATTTTCTTCTTTTATACCCTTTCTTGCCAGCCACGTTGTGGAGTACTTGGACGCGTGTGATGGAGCATTGTCCTGCATGAAAATCATGTTTTTCTTACCTTGCAGACTTCTTCCTGTACCACTGCTTGAAGAAGGTGTCTTCCAGAAACTGGCAGTAGGACTGGGAGTTGAGCTTGACTCCATCCTCAACCCAAAAAGGCCCCACAAGCTCATCTTTGATGATACCAGCCCAAACCAGTACTCCACCTCCACCTTGCTGGCGTCTGAGTCGGACTGGAGCTCTCTGCCCTTTACCAATCCAGCCATCTGGCCCATCAAGACTCACTCTCATTTCATCAGTCCATAAAACCTTAGAAAAATCAGTCTTGAGATATTTCTTGGCCCAGTCTTGACGTTTCAGCTTGTGTGTCTTGTTCAGTGGTGGTCGTCTTTCAGCCTTTCTTACCTTGGCCATGTCTCTGAGTATTGCACACCTTGTGCTTTTGAGCACTCCAGTGATGTTGCAGCTCTGAAATATGGCCAAACTGGTGGGAAGTGGCATCTTGGCAGCTGCACGCTTGACTTTTCTCATGTCATGGGCAGTTATTTTGCGCCTTGGTTTTTCCACACGCTTCTTGCGACCCTGTTTACTATTTTGAATGAAACGCTTGATTGTTCGATGATCACGCTTCAGAAGCTTTGCAATTTTAAGAGTGCTGCATCCCTCTGCAAGATATCTCACTATTTTTGACTTTTCTGAGCCTGTCAAGTCCTTCTTTTGACCCATTTTGCCAAAGGAAAGGAAGTTGCCTACTAATTATGCACACCTGATATAGGGTGTTGATGTCATTAGACCACACCCCTTCTCATTACAGAGATGCACATCACCTAATATGCTTAATTGGTAGTAGGCTTTCGAGCCTATACAGCTTGGAGTAAGACAACATGCATAAAGAGGATGATGTAGTCAAAATACTCATTTGCCTAATAATTCTGCACGTAGTGTATTAGACCATCTAAGTCTCCAGTGGCAGTAGGTTTGTTCTTTGTGAAGAAAAAGGATGGATCACTGAGACCGTGTTTGTATTTCCAGGAATTGAACCATATTACAGTCCGGGATCCATATCCCCTGCCTTTGATTTCTGATCTTTTTTATCAGATTGTTGGAGCCAAGGTGTTCTCCAAGTTGGATTTGAGAGGGGCCTACAATCTGATCAGAATCAAGGAGGGGGAGGAGTGGAAAACGGCCTTCAATACACGAGGGTCATTTTGAGAACCGGGTGATGCCTTTTGGGTTGACGAACGCGCCAGCAGTATTTCAGCGATTCGTCAATGACATTTTTCATCACTTGGTGGGGAGGTTCGTAGTAGTTTACCTGGATGACATTTTAATTTATTCTCCTGATTTTCAGACCCATCAGGATCATGCGAGACAGGTTTTGATGATCCTTCGGGAGAATAAATTATATGCCAAATTGGAGAAATGTTTGTTTGCGGTGCAAGAGCTTCCGTTCTTGGGATACATGCTTTCTGATTCTGGTTTTCGTATGGACCCCGAAAAGGTCCAGGAAGAAGGGCGCCGATGTCTCTGTCTGGTCGGATGAGGCATTGCAGGCCTTTTCGGCTATTAAGGAGCATTTTGCGTCTGCTCCCATTCTGGTGCAGCCGGGTGTGTCTCAGCCATTCGTAGTGGAGGTTGATGCATCAGAGGTGGGGGTTGGAGCGGTTCATCTCCTGGCAAGTGGGT
Organism: Bufo gargarizans; assembly: GCF_014858855.1. Classification (NCBI taxonomy): domain Eukaryota; kingdom Metazoa; phylum Chordata; class Amphibia; order Anura; family Bufonidae; genus Bufo; species Bufo gargarizans. The sequence goes on along the minus strand of NC_058085.1, from coordinate 203,080,550 downwards.
CCTGTGTGCCTTTTTCTCCAAGAAGCTCTCGGTCGCCGAGAGGAATTATGATGTTGGAGATGGAGAGTTGTTGGCTATCAAGTTGGCCTTTGTGGAATGGCGTCACTGGTTGGAGGGAGCTTCTCACCCCATTACGGTGTATACTGACCATAAGAATTTGGCTTACCTGCAATCTGCCAAGTGTCTGAACCCTAGGTAGGCCAGATGGTCACTGTTTTTTTACCAGGTTCAATTTTGTGGTTACCTTTCGCCAAGGGGTCAAGAACGTCAAGGCAGATGCCTTGTCTCGCAGCTTTCCTTGGGGAGGTGATTCAGAAGATCCTGCGCCGATTTTGGCGGATGTGGTGGTGGTCTCCGCTCTGTACCCTGAATTGGAGATGGAGGTGTTGGGAGCCCAGGAGGGGGCTCCTGGTTCTTGTCCCCCAGGGAGGTTGTTTGTTCCTGAGGGCCTGCGATACAAGGTGTTCAAGGAACATCACGATACTGTTATCGCTGGACATCCTGGTGGTAAGTCCACCTGTGATCTAGTATCCCGGAGGTTCTGGTGGCCAGGGTTACGTAAGAGCATTGAGAATTACGTGTCAGCTTGTGAAACCTGCGCTTGGTCAAAGGTTGCTCATACTCGACCGCCTGGTTCACTTCTTCCATTTACTGTCTATTCCGTCTCGTCCTTGGACGCATTTGTCTATGGACTTTATTACGGATCTGCCGAGTTCCTCCGGGAGAACAGTGATTTTAGTGGTAGTTGACCGTTTCAGTAAATTGGCTCACTTTATACCACTAACTAGTCTGCCTAATGCTAAGACTCTTGCACAGATTTTTGTGGATAATATTGTGAAACTGCATGGTATTCCTTCGGATGTGGTCTCTGATAGGGGCACGCAGTTTGTCTCCAGTTTTTGGAGGGCGTTCTGCTCTCGGCTTGGCATTCATCATTCTCTTCGGCTTTTCATCCACAGTCGAATGGTCAGACGGAGCGTACTAATCAAAACCTGGAGACCTACTTGAGGTGCTTTGTGGCTGAGAATCAGGAGGACTGGTCCTCATTCTTGTCCTTAGCAGAATTGCGTTAAATAACCTTAGGCAGGAGTCCACGGGTAAGTCGCCATTTTTTGGCGCATGCGGTTTCCATCCTCAGTTTGGTACCTTTTCTGGGACTGGTTCCTCTGGGATGCCAGAGGAGGAGAGATTCTCTTCTGCCTTATCCTCCATCTGGCGGAGGATTCAAGGGAATTTGGAGAAGATGGGTGAGAGGTATAAACGAATGGCTGACAAGAGACGTGTGACTGGTCCGGACCTGTGTGTGGGTGATCTGGTGTGGTTGTCCACTAAGAATATCAAATTGAGAGTGCCATCTTGGAAACTGGGTCCAAGATTTATTGGTCCGTATAAAATTTCTGCGTTGATCAATCCTGTGGCATTTCGGTTGGATCTTCCGCAGACTTGGAGGATCCATGATGTGTTCCACAGGTCTTTACTAAAAAATACGTGAGACCGGCGGAACCATCGCCATTGCCTCCCCCTCCTGTTCTAGTCGAGGGAAACTTGGAGTTTAAGATCTCCAGGATTCTCGACTCTAGAGTTCTTTGGGGTTCCCTTCAGTACCTGGTGCACTGGAGGGGATACGGCCCGAGGAGAGTATGTGGGTTCTGGCGTTGGATGTCAACGCCAGCCGACTGGTGAGGGCTTTTCATAGGTCCCATCCGGATAAGGTTGGTCCGGGGTGTCCGGAGGTCACCCGTAGAAGGGTGGGTACTGTCATGCCCCACTCTGATGATGTGCAGAGTTTGGCCAGGATAGCAGCACGAGTTTAGTGTTTGTTTTGGAGCCGTGCTGGATCCGCCTCTCATCGGGTGCACTGGGTGGGGTCATTAGTTTAAATAGCACACCATCCCAGTGCTCTGAGCGGATTATACAAATCATTGTGGTCTTGGAAGCTAGGAAGGAAGGTTGTCTGTTCCAGCTCAGAAAGATATGTGTGATTTCAAGTTTGGTTGTTTTGTGTCATCTCTCCCATCCAGGTTCTGTGCGAGCAGGCTGCTCCTATTTCCCCTCTTCACCATCTCAGGAAATTTAGGGTTTTGTCAACCCAGGCACAGGGACACATCATACCTACCTTTAAGGTCTGCATGTGGGCTGAGCAGTGCAGGGAAAGAGGTCAGGGATTAGCTAGGAGGTGACCCTTTCCCTGTCTCTCGTCCACAGCCTGGTTGGTGGGTTATCTGTGGGTTGTGTTGTAGAGAGCGATGCAAAAATCATGTAAGCATTGTACCTGGGCATAATCGCCGACTATAATCTTTGACCCGATCTGGGTCTAGGCGTTTTTTTTTAATGGCCTTGGGGTCGTGCCATATCCCGCTTTTTAATTTTAATTCGGCCAAGACAGACCTCACAATTGCCTCTTTTCCAATCCTTTTCCGGGTCCAAGGGTATCCCCGCTCCAGAAAGCGCTGAAGGATAAAGATGAAAGCATATAATCACAATTTTTTTATTATACAAATATTTTTTTTAAATCCACTACAAAAAAGCAAAAAGTAGTTACGTCTTTAAAGGGGAAATATTAGATTTAAAGTTACCGATATAAGATTGGATTGTGTTGCGATTATATGTATGTGAGGTCTGAGCAATCAGATATTGTCCAGCAAAAGCTGTGATGTACCTGTCTAGTTAAGTGACAGTACAGTATTGGGTGTACTGCTGGTTCGCCTCCCCGTGGTGCACCCTGGGTAACGCTAAATGAACCAGCAAATGCGTTTGGTCGGACAAAATAAGCTTATGGACATAAATTTAAATCTATATATATTGTGTGTATGGTATATTGTGTGTGGTATATATTGCATGGCAAGAAAATAGACGTGCATGTGATAGATATTTATCTGTTGTACACACATACATGCTACTGACATAGTGCTGCGAAGTAACAAGAATACTCAGTGCACCAATCAGTAGTATCTACTATTGGGGGGAGGGGGGCGAAGGAAAAAAAAAAAAATTGTATCAATGTAGTTCTTATTCGCATACATGAATATTTAGCAACACTCAATCTGCATATAAATAATTTAGATGTAGATCGAGTGCTGCTAAATATTGTTCTGCCATGTATGTAATATGTAATAAAATACAGTGCTGTAATACTATATTACATAGAGTGAGAATAACTTCTTCTTTTTGAAATCGAATTCGCCCAATTTTTGATCGCCGGTTTTAATACAGGCAGACTGCCAAACTCCACTGGTAGCAAAACCGAAACCAGGGCACATGACACGTGACACGACTATGTCACTCATAAGATCGCGTCCTCACGCGATCATTAGAAACATTCCAGATTTTCGGCTAAAAATCTGGAATTCGAATAACAAGATTGATTCCACCCTGCTTCTTTCAATATAGTAAATATTCGAAAAAACTATGTAGATTATAGAATCGATCAATTTAGCTAATATAGTGGTATAATTTTATTTGTCTGATAGTTGTAACTTTTTTCTCTTATGAACTTCAGATTTAAAAAAAGTAAGACTCTTAAAAAAAATTATAGCACTATATTAGCTAAATTGCTCTATGTTTGTATTTTATGAATATTCGCTATATTGCTATATATTCTTGTTTTAGAATATGATGAATATTCTAAAAAACTAATATATAGCAATATAGCTAATATATTAGTTATTTTGAATATTCGTCAATTTTTTTTTTCAATATGAAAAAATGATTCCTTCCAGCTTAATTTGCTTGTGGGCCAATGACTTATTGGCCCACAAGCAAGAAGCAGTGAGGGATCATGTTTTCAGATGTTTAAAATTCACAAATATTCGATATAGCGAATATATAGCATTATATTTGAAATATTTGCAAATTCTCAAAGTTGCAAAATTCAAATACCGATTTTTTTTTTGCGAATATCGCATCTTTGAGAATTCGCAAATATTTTGAATATAGTGCTATATATTCGCAATATCATCGTTATCCTTCTGGAGCGGGGATACCCTTGGAACCGGAAAAGGGTTGAAAAAGAGGCAATTGTACGGTCTGTTCGGGCCGAATTAAAATTAAAAAGCGGGATATGTCACGACTCCAAGGCCATTCAAAAAAATATTGCGACCTCAAACGCCTACACCCAGATCAGGTCGAAGATTATAGTTGGCGATTATGCCCAGTTACAATGCTTGCATGATTTTTGTATGTATATATTCATTTATGCTGCTAATCTGTACAGGTGTAGTATGGTTAACACACAACCTCTTAACTCAAATTTCTTAACTTATCACGTCTTGAAACAAAAGCCATTTAATAAAATATCTTAACCCCTTAAGGACCGGGCTCATTTTCACCTTAAGGACCAGGCCATTTTTTGCAAATCTGACCAGTGTCACTTTAAGTGCTGATAACTTTAAAACACTTTGACTTATCCAGGCCATTCTGAGATTGTTTTTTCGTCACATATTGTACTTCATGACACTGGTAAAATAAAGTCAAAAAAATTAATTTTTTTGCATAATAAAATACCTAATTTACCAAAAATTTGGAAAAATTAGCAAATTTCAAAGTTTCAGTTTCTCTACTTCTGTAATACATAGTAATACCCCCAAAAATTGTGATGACTTAACATTCCCCATATGTCTACTTCATGTTTGAATTATTTTGGGAATGATATTTTATTTTTTGGGGATGTTACAAGGCTTAGAAGTTTAGAAGCAAATCTTGAAATTTTTCAGAAATTTACAAAAACCCAATTTTTAGGGACCACTACAGCTCTGAAGTCACTTTGCGAGGCTTACATAATAGAAACCGCCCAAAAATGACCCCATTCTATAAACTACACCCCTCAAGGTATTCAAAACTGATTTTACAAACTCAGTTAACCCTTTAGGTGTTGCACAAGAGTTATTGGCAAATTGGGATGAAATTTGAGAATTTCATTTTTTTGCCTAATTTTCCATTTTAACCCATTTTTTCCACTAACAAAGCAAGGGTTAACAGCCAAACAATACTGTATCTTTATTGCCCTGACTCTGCTGTTTACAGAAACACCCAATATGTGTCCGTAAACTACTGTACGGCCACACAGCGGGGCGTAGAGTGAAAGGTGCGCCCTATGGTTTTTGGAAGCCAGATTTTGCTGGACAGTTTTTTTGACACCATGTCCCATTTGAAGCCCCCTGATGCACCCCTAGAGTAGAAACTCCATAAAGTGACCCCATCTAAGAAACTACACCCCTCAAGGTATTCAAAACTGATTTTACAAACTTCGTTAACCCTTTAGGTGTTGCACAAGAGTTATTGGCAAATTGGGATGAAATTTGAGAATTTCATTTTTTTGCCTAATTTTCCATTTTAACCCATTTTTTCCACTAACAAAGCAAGGGTTAACAGCCAAACAAGACTGTATCTTTATTGCCCTGACTCTGCTGTTTACAGAAACACCCCAAATGTGGCCGTAAACTACTGTACGGCCACACAGCGGGGCGTAGAGTGAAAGGTGCGCCGTATGGTTTTTGGAAGCCAGATTTTGCTGGACAGTTTTTTTGACACCATGTCCCATTTGAAGCCCCCCTGATGCACCCCTAGAGTTGAAACTCCAAAAAAGTGACCCCATCTAAGAAACTACACCCCTCAAGGTATTCAAAACTGATTTCACAAACTTTGTCAACCCTTTAGGTGTTGCACAAGATTTAATGGAAAATAGAGATACAATTTCAAAATTTCACTTTTTTGGCAGATTTTCCATTTTAATATTTTTTTTCCAGTTACAAAGCAAGGGTTAACAGCCAAACAAAACTCATTATTTATGGCCCTGATTCTGTAGTTTACAGAAACACCCCATATGTGGTCGTAAACTGCTGTACGGGCACACGACAGGGCGCAGAAGGAAAGGAATGCCATACGGTTTTTGGAAGGCAGATTTTGCTGGACAGTTTTTTTGACACCATGTCCCATTTGAAGCCCCCCTGATGCACCCCTAGAGTAGAAACTCCAAAAAAGTGACCCCATCTAAGAAACTACACCCCTCAAGGTATTCAAAACTGATTTCACAAACTTTGTCAACCCTTTAGGTGTTGCACAAGATTTAATGGAAAATAGAGATACAATTTCAAAATTTCACTTTTTTGGCAGATTTTCCATTTTAATATTTTTTTTCCAGTTACAAAGCAAGGGTTAACAGCCAAACAAAACTCATTATTTATGGCCCTGATTCTGTAGTTTACAGAAACACCCCATATGTGGTCGTAAACTGCTGTACGGGCACACGGCAGGGCGCAGAAGGAAAGGAATGCCATACGGTTTTTGGAAGGCAGATTTTGCTGGACAGTTTTTTTGACACCATGTCCCATTTGAAGCCCCCCTGATGCACCCCTAGAGTAGAAACTCCAAAAAAGTGACCCCATTTTAGAAAGTACGGAATAGGGTGGCAGTATTGTTGGTACTAGTTTAGGGTACATATGATTTTTGGTTGCTCTATATTACACTTTTTGTGCGGCAAGGTAACAAGAAATAGCTTTTTTGGCACGTTTTTTTTTTTGTTATTTACAACATTCATCTGACAGGTTAGATCATGTGGTAATTTTATAGAGCAGGTTGTCACGGACGCGGCGATACCTAATATGTATACAATTTTTTTTATTTATGTAAGTTTTATACAATAACTTCATTTTTAAAACCCAAAAATTGTTTAGTGTCTCCATAGTCTAAGAGCCATAGTTTTTACAGTTTTTGGGCGATTATCTTGAGTAGGGTCTAATTTTTTGCGGGATGAGATGACTGTTTGATTGGCACTATTTTGGGGTGCATATGACTTTTTGATCGCTTGCTATTACACTTTTTGTGACGTAAGATGGCAAAAAATTGCTTTTTTTACACTTTTTTTTTCTTTTTTTTTACGGTGGTCACCTGAGGGGTTAGGTCATGTGATAATTTTATAGAGCCGGTCGATACGGACGCGGCGATACCTAATATGTATACTTTATTTTTATTTATAAAAGTTTTACACAATTATTTTATTTTTGAAACAAAAAAATCATGTTTTAGTGTTTCCATAGTCTAAGAGCCATAGTTTTTTCAGTTTTTGGGCGATTATCTTGAGTAGGGTCTCATTTTTTGCGGGATGAGATGACGGTTTTATTGGTACTATTTTGGCGTACATGCGACTTTTTAGATCACTTTTATTACCTTTTTTGGGAAGTAAGGTGGGCAAAATTTCAATTTTCTCATAGTTTTTATTTTTTTATTTTTATGGCGTTCACCGTGCGGGGAAAGTAACATGACCGTTTTATAGATCAGGTCGTTACGGACGCGGCGATACCTAATATGTGTAGTGTATTTTTTTATTTTTATTTTTATTCAGTGATAAATGTTTTTTTATTTTATCTTAACTTTTTTCACTTTTTTTTTAAAAAATTGGACCCAGACCCACTTGGTTCTTGAAGATCCAGTGGGTCTGATGTCTGTAAAATACAGTACAGAAACTATATAGGTTTCTGCACTGTATTTTACTTACACTGAACAGATCTATGCTTTCAGCACAGATCTGTTCAGCACCATGGACAGCAGGACGCCTGAGCAGGCGTCCTGTTGCCATGGGAACCTTCCCCGTCTGTCACAACTTCGCAGACGGGGAAGGGTGAGGACGGGGCTTCGGGGGGCTCTCTCCCTCTCCCATCGGGGGGCTGCAAAGGCACAGCAGCCCCCCGATCGGAGAGGGAGGGAGCTCCTTGCGCTGTTAACCTTTTCCATACAGCGGTCCGTACGGACCGCTGCATGGAAAGGGTTAAACGGCTGACATCGCATCACCGATGTCAGCCGTTTATACCAGGGTGCCAGCAATGTGCTGGCACCCTGGTATACCCACTAGACGCCAACGATTATGCAATGGGAGGCGGGCGGGGGATCGCGATCCCGCCTGCCGCACCGCCCGCCTCCCGCAACGCCCCCACCGCCTGCGACACCCCCCCTGCACCACCCGCCGCCATCAAATCATGCAGGGGTGCAGGGGGGGGTGCGCAATATTGATTTTAGGCACTCTGAAGTTTCTGATCCCCGCGGTCAGGGACCGCGGGGATCAGAAACTGCAAAAAGCGCAGCAAACCGCAGGTCTGAATTGACCTGCGGTTTGCTGCGATCGCCGACACGGGGGGGTCAAATGACCCCCCCCTGCATTGTTACGGGGTGCCGGCTGAATGATTTCAGCCGGCGTCCCGTTCCGATTAACCCCCACGGCGCCGGAATGCAGATTTTAAGTCAGGACGTACCGGTACGTCCTCGGTCCTTAAGGACTCGGGAAATAGGGCGTACTGGTACGTCCTCGGTCCTTAAGGGGTTAAAGGGAGTCTGTCAGCACATTTTCCCCTTTTTAACAGTTCCCACAGCACTGTAGCCGCAACACAGATGATTAAAACTGTACCTTTATATGCTTTTGTGAAAACCAAAATATAAGGAATGTAAATATCTATAGTTATTGTATTTAGATGTAAATAGGCAGTGTTTAAACACATACTACACACAATGCACTAATTGTCTTGTAAGTAACCGTAATTGAAATACATATATATATTTTTTTCCAGTAGTGAACAAGTGCAGAAAACATTTTGAAGATCTGAAAAATTAAAAACAAAAGACATGCTGGAATTGAAAATGCTGCGTCAGCGCGTTAATAAGAAAGAGAGAGAAATGGATAAAAAGTACCTACTCAGATTTAAAAAAATGGACCAGCTATTATCGGAGCTCCAAAAGTTGCCCTAGAGGCATGTTTTCTTATTATATTTGCTCTAAATACCATTTTTCAGTTTGATATAGCGTGCTTTTGTTTTTTAAAATGTAATGCTATGGTGTAATTTGATAAGTTAGTTGTAAGGCCACTTTATTTCAGGGTCAAACTCATCTTGATCAGGACAGACAGCAGAACAGACAGCAGTAGGTACATGGTAACACTGTAGTATACGGCCCACACATAACTCAGCAGTGTAGTATACGGCCCACACATAACTCAGCAGTGTCAGGACCTACAACAGCAAGTATCGGTAACGGTGGAGTATAAGGCCCACACATAACTCAGCAGTGTTAGGACCTACAACAGCAAGTATCGGTAACGGTGGAGAATAAGGCCCACACATAAGTCATCAGGGTCAGGACAGACTTCAGCATCAGCAGCAGATAGATGTTAATGGTCCAGTATAAGGCCTACACATAGCTCGGCCTAACTCAGCACGACAGCCAGCAGCAAGTTTGAAGTGTGCAGCAAGAATTTGTTCCCAGGAATGGGCCCCCACCAGACCAGAACAGCACCAAAAATAAACAAGACACCTCTGACAGCATCATGTTGTAAGTGTGCAGCAGGAATGGGCTAACATGAAAAAAAAAAAAACACTATTTGACTTTAAAATTTCTGTTTAAATAAATAATTCAACAAGAAAAAGAAGTACAAAATTAGCTACACACGACACGACACGTTCCTCTTACTGCTAGAACTTTCAAGATCGGGCACAGTGAGTCTGTGGCAGATAAATATTTTTAATAACATTTTAACAATAACAATTTACAACATTTTAACAATAACTGTCCTTTCTGGCTAATTGTTTCATTTTTTCATGGAAAGCAACAATATCTTTCATTATTTGACGGTTCCTCTTATCCATCCTCCGAACCTTCTTTAAAAAAAAAAAAAATTCTAAATCACGATTTCCATTTTTGCACCCATATTCGATAAAACGAATATATAGAAATATAGCGAATATATTCGTTACTTATAAATTAAATGTTTTTTTCTTCAAAGTGTACTGTTAATGTTAATCAACTTCAGCATACTCCTCCCCGACAAGCGTCCCAGTCACCATGGGAACGCCTGTGGGTTAGAGATCGTGAAAAATCAGATCCGATGGGGTATATTCTAACCCACAGGTGTTTCCATGGTGACGGGGATGCTTGTCGGGGAGGAGTATGCCAAAGTGGAATAACAGTACACATTGAAAAAAAAAAAGACGAATATTCTAAATAATGAATATATTCGCTATATTGCTATAGCTTCATTCTTTTGAATATTCTGCATATTCTAAGACAAAAATATATAGCAATATAGCGAATATTCGTAAAATATACATATAGACTGCAATTTAGCTTATATAGTGCTATAGTATTTTTTTTTAATAGGGTGAATTTTTTCAAAGTAGGAAGTTCAGAAAGAGACAAAAAAATTTGACTATAAAAAAAAGGTTCTAGCACTACATTAGTGAAATTGCAGTCTATATGTGTATTTTATGAATATTCTCTATATTGCTATAAGTTCGTTTTTTAGAATATTTGTCATATTCTAAAACAAGTATATATAGCAATATAGCTAATATGGCACCTCCTGCTCATCACTACTCAACACTAGTCAGTATGCAAGCCCTGCCAAACACAAAACACATCATCAATAAAGCGTAACTATAGTACAACATTATCTTTGAAAAGTAGTTGTGTATATATTTTTTCCTCAAAATGATTCATATACGTGACGGCGAAAGTAGGTGCTGCATTACAGCCCATTTCTGTCCCGGAGATTTGAAGAAAAATTTGTCCTCAAAAAGAAAATAGTTGTGATTTAACACAAAAGAAAGCATGGTAAGGATAAATTGTTGTTCAGGTATAGAAAATTCCTGGTAAGACTCTTACTTGGTTTCTTTAATACATTGTATCCCCTCTGTGGTAGGTATATTGGTGTAAAGGCTGGCTACATCCATAGTTACCAAAGTACATTTGGTCCAGTCTGGATGAATGTTTTGCATTCTGTTTAGAAAGTCCATGTTATCCTTGATAAACGACTTTCCGTTTTGGGCATAGGGCCTTAATAAGCAATCTAACATTCTAGAAGCTGGTTGAAATAGCGAGTCACACCCTTAGTCAATAAGCCTCCCCGGGGGTGTTTGCAATTCTTGTGGACTTTTGGTAAAGTGTTTATCACTGGGATGTGAGGATATATAGGAGTGAGATGCTCGGCCAACTTTTTATTGATAATCCCATCACTCTGCACGAATTTGTCTGAGTTAAAAAAAAAAAATTATGTGTGGGGTCACAAGCAATTGGTTTGTAGGTACGTGTGTCCCCCTGTTGGCGTAAAATCTCATTCCTATAATCTGATTTGTCAATAATGAGAATGCCTGAGCCCTCATCCGCTGGTTTTATAACTATGTCAGAGCATGTGCTTAGGCAAGTGATTGCTTTTTAGAGTTATTATATCTTACCTTCTTTGAGAGTAAATTGACTCGGAGGTTTGCACATGTTGGTTTGTGTCTCGAAAAATGTGGGTGATGTCACATTCGGAGTACTCCAGATGGGTTTCTCAATTTCAATAAATGTTCTCAAGCGGATTGCTCTGAAGAATCTTGAGAGTTCTTTGTCTAGTTGGTAGGGGTTGGTAAAGGTCGTAGGTACAAATCCTAGGCCTAAACTAAGGGCAGAGGTTTCTTCATCTGAAAGAGTTTCCTTGGATAGGTTAATTACCAAATTGTCCGGATCTTCCTGGTTCTCTGTTCCATTCATGATTGGTTCTGGTTTGTCGACCTGGTTCCAATTGGATCCCGAGATTGTTGGTGAAAATAATGTATTCTGCCTCTTGTGTTTCCTCCCCGTCCTCCTTGGCGGACTCTTCTTCTTATGTTGGGCTGATTTCAGCCTAAAACATTGGTATTACTGTTCGTACTTGAGAAGCCGGATGTTCTGGGGGGTGGGGGAGCTTGTGTTGAATAAGCTTGAGTAACTGTTCGGTATACTTGATTTGTCGCGTAGTCCTAAAGGTCCCTTTTGAAATTTAGATCTTTTGCGGTCTTCAAGGTTTCGTTTGAAAAAGTAGATTTTTTGTGTAATGTCGATTTTGAGAGGTGTCAGTTCCTCTAAAGATAAATTCTGGAAAAGGCTTTGTTCAAGTTGAGCAATTTCTTCCTGTTTTTTATTTTTTTTATTTCTTTATTCGTACGTTCAATGGTAAGTAGGATAGTGTCAAACGATACTTTGTTTAATATTCTTTCAAATTGAAGGCAGAAATCTGGGTTTTCAGAAAATAATGTAGGCCGCAGGTTGCACCTTAAGCCTCTTGGGATGATTTTCTTGTTATAGCATTCAACTAAAGTGATCATATGAAGTTCCAGAGATGTGAATTTCTTCAGTGCTTTTTCCAATGTGTTGGCAGGCACTCTTGGACCTGTAGCAGACAGAAAGTTATTAGATGCCGTTACCATGGAAGTAAATCTCCTGGCGTCATCTTCAGGGAATGAAAATATGTCACTTGTGTTACGCTGGCTGGTAGTTAGGAATGACATTGAGTATGTAGATATACCAGAGATGGTGCACGTGGTCGTGGTGGAATCTTGTAGTATTTCAAATACGGTTGATCACAGCACTTATTCAATTACTGGCTTTTCGTAGGGTGCTCATCTGTGCGGGTCCCTAAATCCACCTATGGGACCATATTCTTTTTGCATAAACAAAATTGACAGCACTCCAAAATTGCAGGTGAAAAACTACGTGATTTATTCAGCTGGACATAACTTTAGGCAATGTTTCGGGCTATATGTAGTGTGAGACAGTGACAGGTCTCACACAGGGTAGCGGCAAGGAAGGTGTGGATAGTACGGTCCACACCCCTATCCCTATTCCACCACAGGTGAGACCAGCTGGAAGTAATCAGGCTGGCATAAAGCACCTCCCAGGGTGTCAGCAAGGGGGGAGTGCGTTGGCTGTGGACAGAGGCCTGGAGGCTCTGTGTGGTCCAAGCCAGGAGGGCTGAGAGACCACTATTTCCCAAGAGACATTGGATTGGAGACAGTGGGCGTACTGTGCGCTGTACAGCCAGGAGGCTGTGGGACATTGGCTGAGAAAGCTGCCACCCCTGTCGCTATTTCTCTTTACTCTATCGGATAGCTCAGGGGCGGGGAAGGTTAGACTGTGGAGAGCTGTAGGATTATATCGCCTTGCCGACCTGAAGGACCCCTTCTCGACCAGGATTCTATCCTTTGAGGATCTCCAGGATAAATTCTCCCTACCACATACCGTGGCATTTCAATACCGCAGAAATTTGAATTATCGCAGAAGTGTGCTAGGGACATTAGACATCCTGACCCTCTCCCCTTTTGAACTAGCATGCACCGTGTTCCATCATCTATGGGGTGTTATCTCTGATATATATAAGATTCTGATTTCATTTGAGTATCCTGCAGATTTTAAACATGCGGAAATGGGAGAACTGGTTACAAAGGGAGCTTACAACAGAGACCTGGCGTTGTATCTGGAAGAGGGCACACTCTAGGTCCTCTTGCATAACTTACAGGAAAGCCAGCTAAAGATTCTCACACACTGGTACCATACACCAGAATTGCTACATACTCTGAACCCTGCATTGGCGGATGTATTCTGGCAATGCCCCAGACCAGGGGCTTCCTTATACCATGTTTTCTGGTCATGCCCAGAGATAGAACCCTACTGATTGCAGGTGATACGGGTGGCTTAGGAAACACTAAATATATATATATATATATATATATATATTGATGGACCCTATGGTACTTCTATTGAATGTAGTGCCGGAGGCACTAGGGGGCAAGGGCACCAGGCTGCTTCTCCATATCCTAACGGCTGCAAAACTGCCCAGTGACTCAATCCTCATCAGGCTCAGTGTTCCCTATTTTTTGCCCAATTTGATATTGTCTTACATTTCTTCTCTGCCGAGCAGAATACCAAGGCAGACGCCATCTTCAGTTCTTTTGTCCCTGCTGATTGAGCGGAAGAGAACCATCATTGATCCTGCCCAAATCATCTCAGTTGTTGCCTGTCTTGGTTAAAGATGTTCCTCCAGGGAAGACATATGTTCATGAAGCCAGAAGAGGACAGATCCTTGCCTATACCATGGCAAAATATTGGGATGGACTTTATCACACACCTTCTGCCATCTTCAGGATGCATAGTGATATGGGTAATAGTGGACTATTTTTCCAAGATGGCATAGTCTATTCCCCTATCTGGCCTTCCGCAGTTCGGCTGGCCAAGCACATCTTTCGGCCTGCCTCAATACATTCCCTCAGACAGAGGAGTGCAATTTACGTCTATGTTTCTAAGGTCACTGTGAATGTTGTTTGATGTAACACTAGACTTTTCTTCTGCTTACCATCTCAAGTCCATTGGTATACTGAAGCGAACTAATTAGGCTCTAAAGAACCATCTACGCTTTGTTTCTTCTAATTGGTATCCTTTCTTCCTTGGACTGAGTTATCCTACAACAACCACACAACTGAGTCTAAAGGTAAGTCACAATTTAATAATATCTACTGTCAACATCTGTACATCCCAATTCCCATTTTCACCTCCTGTAATGCCACAGGAGTTAGAGACTCCACTTTCAAGAGTTTCCTTCAGATATGGTAAGATAGTAAAGCTTTCCTGGGCAGGTCATCGACTTCTATGAGGTCTCCAGACAGAAGATGAAGATTGCCCATTAACTTTTCTCCCAGGAACAGGGTCTGGCTATCATCTAAGGCCCCTTTCACATCGGCGAAAATTCTGCGCAATGCGTTAGGTGAACGCATTACACTCGCACTGAATCCGGACCCATTCACTTCAATGGGGCTGTTCAGATAAGCAGTGATTTTCATGCATCACTTGTGTGTAGCGTGAAAATCACAGTATGTTCTATATTCTGTGTTTTTCATGCAACGCAGGCCCCATAGAAATGAATGGGGATGCGTGGAAATTGTAAGCATCCGCAAGCAAGTGCGGATGCAGTGCGATTTTCATGCATGGTTGCTAGGAGATGATAGGGATGAAAGCAACCCCGGACACTATTAAAGTGTATTCCCTGTATTATTTTCCATGGTTATAAGGGAAAATAATAGCATTCTTAAAGGGCTTCTGTCACCCCCCAAAAGTCATATATATTTTTTTTTAGGCTAATTAAAATCCTTAAACTGCGATTTTTCAATATATAGTGCTCTTACCCTTTTCTGTTGGCTAGTTTCTTTAAAAACTGCACTTTTATAATATGTAAATTACCTCTCTACCAGCAAGTAGGGTGGTTACATGCTGGTAGCCGCCGCATCCTCCTTTCAAAAAAACGCCCCCTCCTCCTGCTGATTGACAGGGCCAGCGAGTGCTCCCCTCTTCCGGCTGGCCCTGTCTGCAATTCAAATCCCGCGCCTGCACCTCATTCGGCGCAGGCGCTCCGAGAGAAGGACGCTCGCTTCCTCCGCACTCCCTCAGTGCACCTGCGCCGATGACGTCACCTCTAAACCCGAAAGAGAAGGCCCTGTCAATCAGCAGGAGGAGGGGGCGTTTTTTTAAAGGAGGATGCAGCGGCTACCAGCAAGTAACCGGCCTACTTGCTGGTAGAGAGGTAATTTACATATTATAAAAGTGCGGTTTCTAAAGAAACTAGCCAACAGAAAAGGGTAAGAGCACTATATATTGAAAAATCGCAGTATAGGGATTTTAATTAGCCTAAAAAAAATATATGACTGTTGGGGGGTGACAGAAGCCCTTTAATACAGAATGCTTAGTAAACTGAAGATTGAGGTGTTAAAAAAAAATATAAAAAAATAACTTACCTGATGTCACCGCACTCATCACCTCATTCTTCTAAGCAGGCACTGCTGCCACAGCAGTCACCTACCCCTCTCACCCCTCTCGAGGTTTGTGCCTGCAGTTTACAGGTATTGCTGCAATTTGACAACTATGGGAGACATTTATTTAATAAAAAGGCATTTTCAGTTCTGGCCTTGATGTCATTGCACAGCCAGTGGATGTGCTTAACCCATGACGTGGTGCATGTCTCGTCAAAAATTTAAAGGATTCTCCAAAATTGATTTAAAGTGGTCACATGCAACCTGTCCTAGAATTTAAGGACTAGTTGCCTCCACTTGTAAAGCTGCCTAGGTGTAAAATAGTGTCAAATTAATGATAAATGTGCTGGGCCCATGGCCCTGTAAACACCATGACACTTTTTGGAAATTGGTGAGGGTGACTTAAAGGGCTTCTGTCACCCCACTAAAGTGATTTTTTTTTTTTGGGCTAGTGAAATTAGTTATATTGCGATATATGACAATATAATTGTGTTACTTACTTTGATCCAGCAGTTTCTGCAAAAAACGAAGTTTTAATATATGTAAATTCGGTCTCTACCAGCAAGTAGGGCGTCTACTTGCTGGTAGCTGCTGCAGAAATCCGCCCCCTCTTCGTGTTGATTGACAGGGCCAGCCGGGATCTCCTCCTCCGGCCAGCCCTGTCGGCATTTCAAAAATCGCGCGCCTGTGTTGATTCGGCGCAGGCGCTCTGAGATGAGGAGGCTCGCCTCCTCAGAACTCCCTCAGTGCGCCTGCGCCGATGACATCACCGAAATAGAAGACGTCATCGGCGCAGGCGCACTGAGGGAGTGCTGAGGAGACGAGCCTCCTCATCTCAGAGCGCCTGCGCCGAATCAACACAGGCGCGCAATTTTTGAAATGCCGACAGGGCTGGCCGGAGGTGGAGATCCCGGCTGGCCCTGTCAATCAACACGACGAGGGGGCGGATTTCTGCAGCAGCTACCAGCAAGTAGCCTCCCTATTTGCTGGTAGAGATCGAATTTACATATTATAAAACTTAGTTTTTTGCAGAAACTGCTGGATCAAAGTAGAGATTGTCAGCCATACTGTACATGTCGCATATACTCTACATACATACATAGGGGGATTTATGATAAGGCTAAGACACTTCTGTTGTCAAAAACTGCGACTTTTTTGTCTGCACTATGCTCGCCTGTTTTATGGAAGTGGCATGAAAGTGGGCGTGTTTTCTTATGCTAATCAATCTCTAGACAGATGTATCCTTTTTTTTTTTTTTTTTTTACTTTTTAGAATTAAAAGAGCAATTTCACTCCAGTGAAGACCATGCTTAAGTTCAGAATGTTTGTTTTATATATATATTTAAAACAACGTGACACTGCACGCTTACTCTGTAGCGCGCAGTGTCACATTGTTTTATGTTCATTTGTGTTTTATACGGCTGGTCTGTATAAAGTCTTTTCATAGCAAGAAACGGGACTGCTATTTCACTGCAGCGATAGTTAATGTGTTGAAGCGCCAGTTGAAGAATTCTGCATATATATATATATATATATATATATATATATCCATAAAAAAGGTCAGGCAGCACTCCTTGATATGCAGCTGAAGCTGTAGCGGTGCCCGCAGTAATCCCTCGATACAGGACCGGTTAAATAACACAGAAAAATCCGCGGCACTCCTTAAAGTAGAAAAATGTGCAATTTATTCACACATGTCAGCAAAGACAACGTTTCGGTTCTCTCACAGAACCTTTTTCAAGTCAAAAAGGTTCTGTGAGAGAACCGAAACGTTGTCTTTGCTGACATGTGTGAATAAATTGCACATTTTTCTACTTTAAGGAGTGCCGCGGATTTTTCTGTGTTATATATATATATATATATATATATATATATATATCCTGTGCTTATTACTAGAGATGAGTGGATTTCTCAAAAATTCGATTCGGCTGGTTTGCCAAATTGTACGAAAATATTTAATCCGAATTTATTCTTGGCGGATCACATTAAAAAAACCTGTTATTTCCTGGTTGCAGAGAGGCTGTATAGTGGTGTAGAACACTTTGCTTTGGTAGTGAAACAATATTGTGAGTCAGTATGACCCGTAGATGACAGAAATCACTCTTAGAATCACTTAACACTTCACTTATTTAGGCAGTTACGGGGCCAAAACTGACCAAATAACTAAATTGTGAGCCTTACAGGTCAATGTTAGCGTTGAGAACAAGCACACCTTTTACACAGTCGTCAGCTGATTTCACATAGATGTCTACAGAACCTTATCTATTAGGCTACTTTCACACTGCCGTTTTGGTTTCCGTTTGTTAGATCCGTTTCAGGGCTCTCACAAACAGTCCAAAATGGATCCGTTTTGCCCTAATGCATTCTGAATGGATAAGGATCCGCTCAGAATGCATCATTTTGGCTCCGTTCCGCCTCCATTCTGCTTTAGAGGCGGACACCAAAAAGCTGCTTGCAGCGTTTTGGTGTCCGTCTGACGAAACTGAGCCAAACGGATCCGTCCTGACACACAATGTAAGTCAATGGGAACGGATCGATTTTCACTGACAAAATATAGCAAAATACACTGCGTGTTCAAAAAGAAATGTCGCCAACTGGATTTAAGCAAATAGTTATGAGCCTCCTATTGGATAATTACTGCATGGGCGATTATCTTTCAGCTGGCAACAAGTTATTTAACCCCAATTGGTGCAATGAGTTGCTTCTCATTTCTTAAACAACCATGTCGAAAGACACATCTCGTGGTCGTGGAAAAAATGTTAGTCTGTTTGAGAAGGGTCAAATCATTGGCATGCATTAAGCAGAGAAAACTAAGGAGATTGCAGAAACTACTAAAATTGGGTTAAGAACTGTCCAATGCATTATTAAAAACTGGAAGGATAGTGGAGACCCAAAGTATTCGAGGAAGAAATGTGGTGGGGAAAAAAAACTGAATGATCGTGAAATCAAATCGAGGAAAAACAACGGTAGAACTCAGGGCTATGTTTAGGGAGCATAAAGATTGGACTCTGGAGCAATGGAAGAAGGTCATGTGGTCTGAGGAGTCCAGATTTACCCTGTTCAAGAATGATGGGCGCATCAGGTTAAGAAGAGAGGCAGATGAAGTGATGCACCCATCATGCTTAGTGCCTACTGTAAAAGCCTGTGGGGGCAGTGCTATGATCTTTGGTTGTGCTCTAAGAATGAGGTCAGCTGACTACCTGAACATACTGAATGACCAGGTTATTCCATCAATGGATTTTTTCTTCCCTGATGGCACAGGTATATTCCAAGATGACAATGCCAGGATTCATCGGGCTCAAATTGTGAAAGAGTGGTTCAGGGAGCATGAGACATCATTTTCACACATGGATTGGCCACCACAGAGTCCAGACCTTAAACCCATTGAGAATCTTTGGGATGTGCTGGAGAAGGCTTTGCGCAGCAGTCAGACTTTACCATCATCAATGCCAGATCTTGGTGAAAAATGAATGCAACACTGGATGGAAAAAAATTGCGTGACATTGCAGAAGCTTATCAAAACAATGCCACAGCGAATGCGTTCCGTAATCAAAGCTAAAGGTGGTCCAACAAAATATTAGAGTTTGTGACCTTTTTTTTTTTTTTTTGTGGCGACTTTTTTTTGGACAGGCAGTGTCGAAAACGGATCCGTCCCCCATTAACTTTCAATGGTGTCCAAGATGGATCTGTTTCGGCAAGGTTAAAGATAATACAAACGGATCCGTTCTGAACGAATGCATGCGGTTGTATTATCGGTGCGGATCCGCACCAAACGGCAGTGTGAAAGTAACCTTAAACGCTTATACAAGTAGAGCCCCCCGACAGAGTGGAGAAGGTGTCAGCAGTAAGCTTGTGTTGACGTCACTAATTATTTTGCCCTTCCTCTGATCCGTCAGAAAAATAGCCTGCAAAAACGGATCTTGTCTGTTGAGCATCCGCCTTCACTTGGTCCGCCTCCATCAGTATTGCTAAAGCCAAAAAAAAATAAAAAAAAATAACAGCACTGGATCTAAAACAGAGATGACACGTGAATGGAATATTTGCATGTCTTCTGTGTTTTGTACCCACTTCTGCTTTTGGCTACAATATCATAAGCCAATTCTGATGCAAAATAGGGACCATGTCATACAGGCCTTACAGCTGCTACATAGACAGGATGTGTTGTGTGTCTAATTTTTCCTTCCTTCTGACAGAACAAAAAAGGCAAAATAGTGGCTCAGTCATTGAGTGGGGAGGGTGGGATCAGCGTGAAAAGTCCACAGAGTGGACCAGTGACATAGTGGTGAGGCGGCAGCAACATGAGGAGACCACAGAGTAGCAAGGTGACATAGTGTGGAGGTGGCAGCAGCATGAGGAGACCACAGAGTGGTGAAGTGGCAGCAGCATGAGGAGACCACAGAGTGGCCCAGAGACAGAGTTGTGAGAAGCATGAGGAGACCAAAGAGTGGCAAGGTGACATAGTGTGGAGGTGGCAGCAGCAGCATGAGGAGACCACAGAGTGGCCCGGTGACAGAGTGGGGAGGTGGGTTGGAATAACAGTACCCGCTTACGATGGTGGGAATAAGAAGGAGCACTTGGCATCAGATGTGTGGCATCAGGTGGGTGGCAGCATCAGAATAGTAGCTGAGGCAGGTAGCCAGAAGAAACTGGTCTCTTTAGTCAAGGTTTGGGTGAGGCAGCATGGATGATCTAATCTGATGCATCAGGCATTGGTGGGTGGAAATCTTGGCTGATCCATGTCCGATTCATCTTGACAAAGGTCAGTCTCTCCACATTTTGGACAGGCGAGTTCTCCTTGGGGTAACTATGGCCCCTGCTGCACTAAACACCTGCTCTGATGCCACACTACTGGCCGGGCAGGACAGCCTTTCCAGGGCAAACTCGGCCAGTTGCAGCCACAAATCAAGTTTGGCTGCCCAACAGATCTTCAATGTGGCATGGTCTGTCCAAGTAGGCCACCACCTGCTAGCTCAGGCTATATGCTCCAGGTCTAGCTGCTTCTGCTGGTGAATAGTTTCTTCACTAGGTGGGTTAAGAAAGCTGCTTATCATCGACTCTAGACTCAAGCTGCTGCTGATGGAGCTGGTACTGCTCCTACCCCCGACCCCCACCCCAGCCATGGCAATGGAACGAGAGCGCAGAGGACCTCCCCTGTCAGACCTGCAAGAGGATGGATGATGGCGCAGATAGGCAGCGGCCAACTGACTACGTAGGATGTATCTATAGTAGCTTAGTTTGTCCTCCCTCTCAGCAGGTGTAAAAAAGGCCCCCATTTTGGACCTCTAGTGAGGGTCCAACAAGGTGGAGAGCCAGAAGTCATCCCTCTGCCGAATGGTGACAATTCAGCTGTCACTACCCAAGCAAGTGAGCCTGCAGCAGGCCATTTGCGCAAGTGACTCGGAGGGACTCCCTGCCTCCATCTCGACTGCATACTGCCACGGTGTGCCTGGGTCATCTCCCTCTTGCTCCTCTTTTCCTGTCACCTGTGTTGTGTAGAAAAACCACCCATTTCGCTACACATTGCTTGTGATTCAATGTTCTCCTCCTCCTCCAGTTCAGCCCCCACAGGGCTCATGTAGTCATGAGATGTAGGCACCAT
Source organism: Bufo gargarizans (assembly GCF_014858855.1). NCBI lineage: Eukaryota > Metazoa > Chordata > Amphibia > Anura > Bufonidae > Bufo > Bufo gargarizans. The sequence continues at coordinate 203,059,380 of NC_058085.1, read as the reverse complement.
GTCTCCAGTCCCCTGACCAGCCATATTTACCAGCATCTGTTCTAGGATATGAAGCAGTGGAATGGCCTTGTTCATCCTGTAGTCCGGGCAACTGAAAAATAATGTGGCAATCTCAAAGGGCATGAGCAAACGGCAGGTGTCATGCAAGAGCTGCCACTGGCTGACATCGAAGTTACACAGGGGAGTACACCTGTCCACTTCGATCATCAAGAAATCGTTCATGGCCTTTCTCTGTTCGTATAGTCGGTCCAACATACGGAGGGTGGAATTCCAACGGGTGGAAACGTTGCATATCAGCCTATGTTGGGGGACGCCGTTCTGCCGCTGCACCTCAAGGAGGGTGTGCTTGGCGGTGTACGAGTGGCTGAAATGCATGCAAAGTTTTCTGGCCATTTTTAGGATGTCTTGCAGATAGGTGGAAGACTTCAGTAACCGCTTGGCAATCAGACTGAACACGTGCGCCATGCAGGGCGCATGGCTCAGCCCTTTTTGACGCAGAGCCAACACCATGTTCTTCCCGTTGTCGATCACCATGGTTCCGATTTTGAGTTTTCGCTGAGAAAGACAGGATTCGATTTCTTGATGAAGGACACGGAGCAGTTCCTCCCCTGTGTGACTCAGTTCGCCCAGGCAAACAAGGTGTAGAACAGCATGACACCGCCGTGCCCTGCACATGTGGTATGCTGGAGGAACACTGTGAATTGTCCCTGCAGTGGAAGCTGAGGTCATGTTGATGGATGAGGAGGCAGACATTGTCGCAGGACCAACGGAGTGAGAACGTGGAGGCAGAAGCGTCATCATCTGGCCAAGTTTCTGGTCTGGCTAGGCAGGAACCACATTTACCCAGTGGGCAGTAAAGGACATATATTGTCCTTGACCGTAGTTACAGCTCCAAACGTTGGCGCTGCAGTGAACTTTGGCAGACACTGACAGGCTCAAGGACTGGCCCAACTTCTGTTCTAAATGTGTGCAGGGCGGGTACTGCGTTTTTTGGGGGAAAAAATGACGGCTTAGGACTCTCCACCTTGGCTTGGCACAAGCCATCAGTTCTCTGAAAGGTGCAGAGTCCACCACTTGAAAAGGGAGGGACTGCAGCACCAGCAACTTGGCCAGGAGCACATTCAGCTTCTTTGCTGTTGGATGAGTACATGCATACTGTTGTCTCTTGGCAATCGCTTTGGTGATAAATTGCTGACGTAACAGGAGCATCAGGGCCAGAGGATGATGGGAAGGACAGACCGCTCCCCTATTGGAACCTGTTCTCCTTTTATAGTGTGGAATAATTCCTCCCTATCCTTTCCCTACACTTCTAATATTTCCCTGAACTTCTATTCAGCCAAAAAAAAAAAAAAAAAAGCTTTAAAGTCTTTTCTACCACTTTCCCTAGCGCCTGCTGACGTCTCTCTCTGTACTAAGTACACTGGAAAATGGCAGAATCCAAGATGGTTGAGGCTATTTATAGGGCTGTGACATCACAGGGCTGGCTGCTGATTGGCTGCATACATGGCATTGTGGATGATCCCTCGTTCCCAGAGTTCTTTGCTCCATGTCCTAACATGTGCAGCAGCCATTTTCGGAAAAAATGCGATTCGTTACCACAAAGTGTGAGGAAATTTGGAGCAAATAAATTTTTTCCTGAAATTCGGATCGAATTCCACTTCGTCAACTTCGATTTGCTCATCTCTACTTATTACTTTGCCATCAAACAAGAGAATACTCTTTTTAATGTATTTATTTATTTAGGACTGTTCTTCAAAATGTTCATATATACGGTATATAGATAGATATTATTTAATAATGATTTTTGAACGTAAACAAATTTTATTTAATACCATTTGTTATTTTCTAATTCTTTAAAATCTGGTAATGATTTTGAATTGTTTACAGGTACATTGCTTTGGCTAGAAGATGCTTGTATTTCTTGAGATGAATCAATAGTTAAATGCCTTGATTGCTCAGGACCATAATTTTGTTTAAGAAATTTGGCAAAAAGATCTGTCATCAAAGATGTTCACCATGTTCTCTGAAGCTCCTACTGGTAATGATGTACTATTTGCGACTTTTCTGTCAGAACGATATCAACGTGCGACTATTTATATTAGTTTTATATTAACGTGCGACTATTTTAAACTACGCTGTGCATTTTTAGATGACTTTACTAGCTTTTTATATGCAACTTATTACAACATGCAATTTTTTTAAAATAAAAACTTGAGACTTTTTGTAAGTCACTTACTGAAGGATAAACTGCTATTGTGAAAACACACAGTATTAAATGACCAATAAATCTGACTTAGACAAAAGTGACTTAGCACATGTGTAAAAGTGGAGTAAGATGTAAGTGTAATGATAAATCCGCCCATAGTGTATATATGCTACACGTCCATATATCATACATCATATATATACTAAATACATAGACACACGGTATACAAACACATATTGTAAGTACTATACACCATAAAGTATATAAATTACATATGAGCGACACTTACAGTAGATACATCTACGCTATATACATTTTATACCTTGTTGACTATTGGACATGTCTGCGTTCAGCATGTCCTGCTCCACCTCCAATGCAGCTCCTAGACAAAGGCAAAATACAGGACATCAACACGGGGGGCATTGCAAAAATTTTTATCCAATCCACTCTGCCCATAAGCCCTAAAGTCATATTTGCATGGACATTATATTCAGTATATTCAACATATATGAGAATACAGCACCACATACCTCTTACATCCAGTGATTTCTAATTTGATTATACTGTATATGTTCCCCTATCTCATTTTCTCTAATCTTAGGTTCTTCACTTTTCCATCATTCTCCCTATTCTGTTGCTACCCCCAATATTTTGCCCCCCCCATTTTCAAAAACTTGTGCTATACAGACAGTCCCCCCATAGTGATAGCAAGCTTAAAAGACCCACAATAGTCATCATTTTCTCCCAGTGCCCTTATTATTAACAGTGCCCCCAATAGTGAAAATGCTCCCCTAGAGTACCCCCATTATTAGTAGTGCCCTCCATATTGTGCCCAATCAACAATGTCCCCAGAGTACCTTACGGTACTAAGAATGCCCTCCTAGTAGAAGTTATTATCCCTAAAGTGTCCCCAATAGTTATGTTCTATACTCCCATATACACTACGTGCAGAATTATTAGGCAAATGAGTATTTTGACCACATCATCCTCTTTATGCATGTTGTCTTACTCCAAGCTGTATAGGCTCGAAAGCCTACTACCAATTAAACATATTAGGTGATGTGCATCTCTGTAATGAGAAGGGGTGTGGTCTAATGACATCAACACCCTATATCAGGTGTGCATAATTAGTAGGCAACTTCCTTTCCTTTGGCAAAATGGGTCAAAAGAAGGACTTGACAGGCTCAGAAAAGTCAAAAATAGTGAGATATCTTGCAGAGGGATGCAGCACTCTTAAAATTGCAAAGCTTCTGAAGCGTGATCATCGAACAATCAAGCGTTTCATTCAAAATAGTCAACAGGGTCGCAAGAAGCGTGTGGAAAAACCAAGGCGCAAAATAACTGCCCATGACATGAGAAAAGTCAAGCGTGCAGCTGCCAAGATGCCACTTGCCACCAGTTTGGCCATATTTCAGAGCTGCAACATCACTGGAGTGCCCAAAAGCACAAGGTGTGCAATACTCAGAGACATGGCCAAGGTAAGAAAGGCTGAAAGACGACCACCACTGAACAAGACACACAAGCTGAAACGTCAAGACTGGGCCAAGAAATATCTCAAGACTGATTTTTCTAAGGTTTTATGGACTGATGAAATGAGAGTGAGTCTTGATGGGCCAGATGGCTCGATTGGTAAAGGGCAGAGAGCTCCAGTCCGACTCAGACGCCAGCAAGGTGGAGGTGGAGTACTGGTTTGGGCTGGTATCATCAAAGATGAGCTTGTGGGGCCTTTTTGGGTTGAGGATGGAGTCAAGCTCAACTCCCAGTCCTACTGCCAGTTTCTGGAAGACACCTTCTTCAAGCAGTGGTACAGGAAGAAGTCTGCAAGGTAAGAAAAACATGATTTTCATGCAGGACAATGCTCCATCACACGCGTCCAAGTACTCCACAACGTGGCTGGCAAGAAAGGGTATAAAAGAAGAAAATCTAATGACATGGCCTCCTTGTTCACCTGATCTGGACCCCATTGAGAACCTGTGGTCCATCATCAAATGTGAGATTTACAAGGAGGGAAAACAGTACACCTCTCTGAACAGTGTCTGGGAGGCTGTGGTTGCTGCTGCACGCAATGTTGATGGTGAACAGATCAAAACACTGACAGAATCCATGGATGGCAGGCTTTTGAGTGTCCTTGCAAAGAAAGGTGGCTATATTGGTCACTGATTTGTTTTTGTTTTGTTTTTGAATGTCAGAAATGTATATTTGTGAATGCTGAGATGTTATATTGGTTTCACTGGTAAAACTAAATAATTGAAATGGGTATATATTTGTTTTTTGTTAAGTTGCCTAATAATTATGTACAGTAATAGTCACCTGCACACACAGATATCCCCCTAAAATAGCTAAAACTAAAAACAAACTAAAAACTACTTCCAAAAATATTCAGCTTTGATATTAATGAGTTTTTTGGGTTCATTGAGAACATGGTTGTTGTTCAATAATAAAATTAATCCTCAAAAATACAACTTGCCTAATAATTCTGCACTCCCTGTATTGCCCCCAGCACTTTTAATGATCCACAATAGTTATAATGCCCCCATGGTGCTCACAATACAGGTGCATTACAATTAATTAGAATATCATCAAAGTTTATTTATTTCAGTAATTTAATTCAAAAAGTTAAACTAATTTTTTTATAATTAGAATATTATAGACCAATTTAAAAAAAAATGTTTAATACAGAAATGTTGGCCTACTGAAAAGTATGTACAGTATATGCACTCAATACTTGGTTGAGGCTCCTTTTGCATTAATTACTGCATCAATGCGGATTACATGGAAACAGTCAGCCTGTGGCACTACTGTGGTGTTATGGAAGCCCAGGTTGCATTGATAGCGACCATCAGCTTGTCTGCATTGTTCGGTCAGGTTTCTCATCTTCCTCTTGACAATACCACATAGATTCTTCATGGGTTTTAGGTTAGGCGAGTTTCCTGGTCAATCAAGCGCAGTTATACCATGGTTATTAAACCAACTCTTGGTACATTTGGCAGGTCCCAGGTCCTGCTTGAAAATGAAATCAAGCATCTCCATAAAGCTTGTCAGCATAGGGAAACATGAAATGCTCTAAAATTTCCTTGTAGACTGCTGTGCTGACTTTGGACTTCATATAACACAGTGGACCAACACCAGCTGATGACATAGCTCCTCAAACCATCACTGACTGTGGAGACTTCACACTGGACGTCAAGCAACTTGGATTGTGTGCCTCTACACTCTTCTTCCAGACTATGTGACCTGGATTTCCAAATTAAATGCAAAATGTAATTTAATCTGAAAACAGCCATTTGGACCACTGAGCAGCAGTCCAGTCCTTTTTCTCCTTAGCCCAGGTAAGATACTTCTAACATTGTCATGAGTTATGACTGGCTTGACACAGGGAATGCAACAGTTGTAGCCTATGTTCTGGATATGTCTGTGTGTGATGGCTCTTGAATCAATGACTCCAGGCGCCGTCCACTCCTTGTGAATCTCCTTCAAATTCTTGAATGTCCTTTTCTTGACAATCCTTCAAAGGTTGTGGTTATCCCCGTTGAATGTGCACCTTCTTCTACCACACCCTTTCCTTCCACTCAACTTTACATTAATATGCTTGGATACAGCACTCTGTGAGCAGCCAGCTTCTTTAGCAATGTCTACTGGACAACTGACAAGTCAGCAGTCTTCCCCATAATTGTGAAGCCATCTGTACCTCACTGAGGGACCATTTAAAAGCTTAGGAAACCTTTTTTGTGTTCATTAGCTGATTAGAGTATGACACTATCAGTCAAAAATATTGAACTTTTTCATAATATTCTAACTGTCTGAGATACTGACCATTGAGCTCTTATTAGCTGCAAGCCCCTATTAGTGCCCCCAGTTATAGTAATGCACCCATTAGTGTCCCCCAGAATTAATAATGCTCTAATTAGTGTCCCCCCTCCGCAATATTAATAATGCCCCTTTCTCTGCTTGTGCAAAAACTCACCTTATCCATTTGATCGCACTCCAGCATAATGACGTGTATGTAGTAGTTATAATGCCCACACAATGTCTATGATAGCTATAATGCTCACACAGTGCTTGTAATAGTTATAATGCCCCACAATGCCTGCAATAGTTATAATGCCCCAACAGTGCCTTTAATAGTTATAATGTCCCCCATTATGTCTGTAATAGTTATAATGTCCCCACACTGCCCGTAATAGTTATAATGTTGCCACACTGCCTGGAATAATTATAATTGCCCCCACAGTTCCTGCAATAGTTATAATGCCTCCATGCTGCCTGAAATAGTTATAATGCCACCATAGTGGCTGTATTAGTTATAATGTCCCCACATTGCCTGGAATAATTATAATTGCCCACACAGTTCCTGTAATAGCTATAATGCCTCCATGCTGCCTGAAGTAGTTATAATGCTCCCAAAGTGTCTGTAATCGTTAAAATAACCAACTGTGATTGTAATAGTTATAATGCCCCCATACTGCCTTAAATAGTTATAATGCCCCCCACAGTGTCTATAATAGTTATAATTCCCCATAGTGCCTGTAATAGTTATAATGCCCGCACATTGCTTAGAATAGTTAAAATGTCCACATAGTGCTTGTAATAGGTATAATGCCCCCAGAGTGCCTGCAATAGTTAAAATGTCGCCACACTGCCTGGCATAATTATAACTGTCCCCACAGTTCCTGTATCAGCTATAATGCCTCCATGCTGCCTGAAGTAGTTATAATGCCCCCTATAGTGCCTGTAATAGTTATAATGCCCCCTGTGGCAATGTGAACATTGAGGTGTTGTTTCCCCAGGTTCCAGTCCGGGACTTGATGCATGCTCATGTCCAGGGATCCTATTTAATCCTGCTACTGGATCTTGGGTGTGTCTCACTCTGGAGAGTGTGCAGACAGAGGCCTGGTGAGGCTCCGTCAGTGTGGTCTCAGCTAGGCAAGGCTGAGGGGCCATGAGGCTATGCAATAGCTTGGACTTTGGGGGACTCAGCGACACCCGGGAACAAGCATTGAAAGGTCAGAGTCAGGAGGACTGCTAGACCACAACCCCCTCCAAAGGTACTGCATTTGTTACAGCCTGAGGGCTGGTGGACTGTATGTCTGGGGTAAGCCGCACCTGGTTCCATGTGGGAACGCTATCGTATAGCCGAGTTAGGGATACGATGTTTATTATGTTTAGGTAGAGCCCAGACGGGCAGGCTTTTGTTTTATGCCATGTTGTGTATGAAGAGTGTAAAATAAATTGCACTGTTTGGACCTGAAACCCAGTGGTTATGAAGATCATTGTGAGAATGACCCCCGAATAAGAGGCGATCCCTTACACCCCTTACTGCCTTAAATAGTTATAATGTCCCCACACTGCCTGTAATAATTATAAATTCTTCCACAGTACCTGTTATTGTTATAAATGCCCCCCACACTGCCTGTAATAATTATAAATGCCCCCCCACACTGCCTGTAATAATTATAAATGCCCCCCACACTGCCTGTAATAATTATAAATGCCCCCCCACACTGCCTGTAATAATTATAAATGCCCCCACACTACCTGTAATAATTATTAATTGCTCCACAGTACCTATTATTGTCATAAATGCACCCACACTGCCTGTAATAATTATACATTTCTCCACAGTACCTGTTATTGTTATAAATGCCCCCCCCAAACTGCCTGTAATAATTATTAATAATTATAAATTCCTCCACCGTACCTGTTATTGTTATAAATGCCCCCCCCCCCAAACTGCCTGTAATAATTATAAATTCCTCCACATACCTGTTATTGTTATAAATGCCCCCCACACTGCCTGTAATTATAAATGCCCCCACACTGCCTGTAATAATTATAAATGCCCCCCACACTGCCTGTAATAATTATAAGTTTCCCAAAAGTGGCCGTGCGTCTTATAAAGCGGATACTTCGCTGGCTGCGATACTGCAAAGCGCGGCCACCGAAGTATTAGTGTTGAGGGAGGAGGTGGGGACACTCATGGCGGGGCCCGGTGCAGTGACTCTACTCTAATATACCGGGCCCCGCAACTGTTAAGTACATTCAATCCGATCCATATCTTAATGTATACCGCACTGTTCTGCACTTACTGTAGTACCGTATGTATAGCATTAAGACGGAGCAGACCGGCAGCCCCCTCAGTCATGCTTAACGGACGTCAGAAGGTTCACCCAGTGGGCAGTAAAATTTATGTACCATCCCTACCCGTGTTTTCTAGACCACGTGTCTGTGGTCAGATTTATCTTGGCACCTACAACGTGGCCATACAGTCCTGCTCAAAAGTTTAAGACTTCAAAAAATGGCAAAAAATCATATTTAGCATGGCTAGAGCTTAACAAGGTTCCAAGTAGAGCTTCAACATGCAACAAGAAGAAATGTCTGTGAAGGTTCTCATTTATCCAGGTCATGGTATACAGGTCCTTCTCAAAAAATTAGCATATTGTGATAAAGTTCATTATTTTCTGTAATGTACTGGTAAACATTAGACTTTCATATATTTTAGATTCATTACACACAACTGAAGTAGTTCAAGCCTTTTATTGTTTTAATATTGATGATTTTGGCATACAGCTCATGAAAACCCAAATTTCCTATCTAAAAAAATTAGCATATTTCATCCGACCAATAAAAGAAAAGTGTTTTTAATACAAAAAAAAAGTCAACCTTCAAATAATGATGTTCAGTTCTGCACTCAATACTTGGTCGGGAATCCTTTTGCAGAAATGACGGCTTCAATGCGGCGTGGCATGGAGGCAATCAGCCTGTGGCACTGCTGAGGTGTTATGGAGGCCCAGGAGGCTTCACTGCGGCGTGGCATGGAGGCCATCAGCCTGTGGCACTGCTGAGGTGTTATGGAGGCCCAGGAGGCTTCAATGCGGCGTGGCATGGAGGCAATCAGCCTGTGGCACTGCTGAGGTGTTATGGAGGCCCAGGAGGCTTCGATAGTGGCCTTAAGCTCATCCAGAGTGTTGGGTCTTGCGTCTCTCAACTTTCTCTTCCCAATATCCCACAGATTCTCTATGGGGGTCAGGTCAGGAGAGTTGGCAGGCCAATTGAGCCCAGTAATACCATGGTCAGTAAACCATTTACCAGTGGTTTTGGCACTGTGAGCAGGTGCCAGGTCGTGCTGAAAAATGAAATCCTCATCTCCATAAAGCTTTTCAGCAGATGGAAGCATGAAGTGCTCCAAAATTTCCTGATAGCGGCTGCATTGACCCTGCCCTTGATAAAACACAGTGGACCAACACCAGCAGCTGACATGGCACCCCAGACCATCACTGACTGTGGGTACTTGACACTGGACTTCAGGCATTTTGGCATTTCCCTCTCCCCAGTCTTCCTCCAGACTCTGGCACCTTGATTTCCGAATGACCTGCAACAGTCCAGTGCTGCTTCTCTGTAGCCCAGCTCTGCCGCTGTTTTTGGGGAATGCGGCACCTGTAGCCCATTTCCTGCACACGCCTGTACACGGGGGCTCTGGATGTTTCTACTCCAGACTCAGTCCACTGCTTCCGCAGGTCCCCCAAGGTCTGGAATCGGTCCTTCTCCACAATCTTCCTCAGGGTCTGGTCACCTCTTCTCGTTGTGCAGCGTTTTCTGCCACACTTTTTCCTTCCCACAGACTTCCCACTGAGGGGCCTTGATACAGCACTCTGGGAACAGCCTATTCGTTCAGAAATTTCTTTCTGTGTCTTACCCTCTTGCTTGAGGTGTCAATGATGGCCTTCTGGACAGCAGTCAGGTCGGCAGTCTTACCCATGATTGCGGTTTTGAGTAATGAACCAGGCTGGGAGTTTTTAAAAGCCTCAGGAATCTTTTGCAGGTGTTTAGAGTTAATTAGTTGATTCAGATGATTAGGTTAATAGCTCGTTTAGAGAACCTTTTCATGATATGCTAATTTTTTTAAATAGGAATTTTGGGTTTTCATGAGCTGTATGCCAAAATCATCAATATTAAAACAATAAAAGGCTTGAACTACTTCAGTTGGTGTGTAATGAATCTAAAATATATGAAAGTCTAATGTTTATCAGTACATTACAGAAAATAATGAACTTTATCACAATATGCTAATTCTTTGAGAAGGACCTGTATATCTGTAAAGAATAAATCAAGGCAACTGGACGTACTGTAGATTTCTTGAAAACGTTTCACTCGTTCTTCCAACGAGCATTCTCAATTCTGAGTGATTGTACAAAAATTCTGGGAATAAATATGTAACTGAATCCACATCTGGTAATTATACCCAGCATTGGGTCAAAGGTGTTGATTCCATTATCCTAATTGGAGTCAGTAGGTGATAAAGACTTCCCAGAAAAAGGTGTCAAGACAGCATTATACGTGGCAGACAATAGATGTCTAACCCCCCTACCTCTATTCAAGCTTGGCTTCTCCATTTTTACGTAGATGGCCTCCTTCACGCCTCGTTTGTACCAATCGGCCTCCTTATCCAAACGAGGCGTGAAGGAGGCCATCTACGTAAAAATGGAGAAGCCAAGCTTGAATAGAGGTAGGGGGGTTAGACATCTATTGTCTGCCACGTATAATGCTGTCTTGACACCTTTTTCTGGGAAGTCTTTATCACCTACTGACTCCAATTAGGATAATGGTATCAACACCTTTGACCCAATGCTGGGTATAATTACCAGATGTGGATTCAGTTACATATTTATTCCCAGAATTTTTGTACAATCACTCAGAATTGAGAAAGCTTGTTTGAAGAACGAGTGAAACTTTTTCAAGAAATCTACAGTACGTCCAGTTGCCTTGATTTATTCTTTACAGATATATAACAAGAAGAAATGGGAGTGAGACAAAACATTTTTTGAGCATTCAATTGAATGAAAACAACGAATAAACTGAAACGGGCTGTTTTTCAGCTGATCAAGTTTAGGACCACACCTCCAAAAAAAAAACTAACCCCCACCCCAAAACAGAAATCCAACTTCCAAACATGCCGTTATTGTTTATCACTTCCAAAATTCGTTTCGGCATGCTTAATGCAAGCATTTCCATGAGGTGAGTGGGAACATTTCTCCAAGTGGTGAGGATGGCCGAATGAAGGCCATCTACTGTCTGGAACTGTTGTCCATTTTTGTAAACTTCCTATGCCATCCATCCCCAAAGGTTCTCAATTGGATTTAGATCAGGGGAACACGCAGGATGGGCCAAAAGAGTGATGTTATTATACTGGAAGAAGTCCCTTGTCCTGCGGGCATTGTGTACTGTAGCGTTGTCCTGTTGAAAAATCCAGTCGTTTCCACATAGACGAGGGCCCTCAGTTATGAGGGATGCTCTCTGCAACATCTGGACATAGCCAGCGGCCGTTTGATGCCCCTGCAATTCCTGAAGCTCCATTGTTCCACTGAAGGAAAAAGCACCCCAGACCATTACGGTGCCCCCTCCACTGTGTCGCGTAGAAAACATCTCAGGTTGGATCTGCTTGTCATGCCAGTAACATTGGAAACCATCAGGACCATCAAGGTCAGTGGCGTAGGGATTGCCATAGCAACTGTGGGGCCCGGGCTGCCAGCTGAGGATAAAAAAAAAAAATTGGAGTGGCGGTGCGATAGGGGCCCCCCTTCATTGGTGGCAGCGGCAGTTCCGATCGGAGTCCCAGCAGTGTAATGCTGGGGCTCCGATCGGTTACCATGGCAGCCAGAATGCTACTGAAGTCCTGGCTGCCATGGCCAGTTACTCTGCAGAATACTTACATGCTCTGTGGCCGCCGGGTGCTCCTTCTTGTAACTCACAGGTCTGTGCGGCGCATTGCTTAAACGAGTTACAAGAAGATGCGCCCGGCGGCCACAGCGCATGTGAGTATTCTGCAGAGTAACTGGCCATGGCAGCCAGGACTTCAGTAGCATTCTGGCTGCCATGGTAACCGATCGGAGCCCCAGCATTACACTGCTGGGACTCTGATCGGAGCTGCCACCAATGAAGGGGGATGGGCCCGGGGGGCACACTGCCCACCAATGATTCTTAATACTGGGAAGGGCAGGGGAAGGGCACACTGCCCACCTATGATTACCGGGAAGGGGGGTAGGGCGCACTGCCCACCAATGATTTCAATACCGGGGAGGGCGCACTAGGGGCTGATGGAGAGGGTACTGGGGGCTGGTGAGAGGCACTAGGGGCCTAATGGAGAGGGTACTGGGGGCCGATGGAGAGGCACTAGGGGCTGGTGAGAGGCACTGGGTCGATGGAAAGGCACTGGGGGCTGGTGAGAGGCGCTGGGGGCTGGTGAGAGGCACTGGGGCCGATTGAGAGGCACTGGGGGCCTAATAGTGAGAGGCACTGGGGGCCTAATAGTGAGAGGCACTGGGGGCCTAATGGTGAGAGGCACTGGGGGCTGCTATAAGGCATGGGGCTCTAATTGGGGGTATTTCATATTGGGGTCTGAGCTTAGGAGGCTCTGAGGTCTTATTATCATTGGGGATCTTACATTACATTTTTTTTGTTATGGGGCACAGTCATTTCTAGCTACGCCCCTGATCAAGGTTAATTCTCATCAGAGAATAAAACTTTCTTCCACCTTTGAATGTCCCATGTTTGCTGCTCTCTTGCAAAGTCTAAACGAGCAGTTCTGTAAGGTTCAAGGAGACGAGGTCTTTAAAGACATTTTTTTGTTTTTGAGCCCTTCAGTCTCAGATGCCGTCTGATGGTTATGGGGCTGCAGTCAGCACCAGTAAGGGCCTTAATTTAGGTTGAGGATTGTCCAGTGTCTTGACGGACAGCCAATTGGATCCTCCGGCTCAGTGCTGATGAAATTCTTTTGGGTCTTCCACTTGACTTTTTTGTTCCATAACCCTCAGGATCATTTAAGAAATTCCAAATGACTGTCTTACTGTGTCCCATCTCAGCAGCGATGGCGCGCTGTGAGAGACCCTGCTTATGCAGTTCAACAACCCGACCACGTTCAAAACAACGTTCACAACGTGTGACTACCTGACAGAAAATGACAATGAATCCACATCTTTGCACAGATTTAGCCTTGTAAAGGCATGTGGTCCTAAAATTTTGATCAGCTGAAAAACAGCATGTTTCAGTTAAATCGTTATTTTCAATTAATTGAAGGCTCAAAAAATGTTTTGTCTCACTCTCATTTCTTCTTGTTGCATGTTGAAGCTCTACTTGGAACCTTGTTAAGATCCAACAATGTAAAATATGGTCTTAAACTTTTGATTTGCAGTTTTTTGGGGGGGGGGGGGGGGGCAACACACCCGTTGCAATTACTCCAATAGCATTTGTCCCTCTATCTAACTGCGGTATCGGAGTAGAACCGCACACAACTATTGAACAATACAAATACACTATAATATAATTTCTATGTTAGAAAGTATATTCTAAGTATATCACACCACTCTATATCACACCTATACCAGTCCTTAAAAGGACTTTTGTGGCCCTATTAGCTACCATTTGCTGTCCCTAATGCAATACGCCAATCCTGCAGGGTGATCGATTGTGAGGTCACAGGGGACAGTTAACAGACCGAGGGTTTCTATTGGTACTCACAGTTTTTAATATACCCTGGGCAGTCATACAGCAGTGATTGAGAGGCTGGCACATAGATCCTCTGGGGCACACTCTGGGTATAGGGACCAGGCCTGGTGATAGGTGAGGTGCCCTGGGTGTTGTAGGTTTATAGTTTGTGACGCCAGTGCCGGTGGCACACCGATTTATTGTAGGAATAATTGAGGTACACACAGTTGCAGTGAACCAGAACTCCTTTTTACTGAACAGTTCAACTATATACAGGCTTCAGTTAGTTCCATATGCAGGGCCTTGATAACAGGCAGGCTTCACAAAAATGGCAGGCAAAGTTCTTGCAAGATACTCAGAGGGAATAACACTCACAGATCAGGCTGTACTTTCTTCAGATCCTGTCTGGCTTTCTCCAAGGCCCGTATGCCCTATAGATAGCTTTATCCTTGGGTAGGGAAAACTTCCTCTGGTATAAATCATCTTGCTGTAAATATCCTTCTGCCCTTGAGCTTTCTACTTGGCTGGATAAAAGTGGCTCTGCTCTGTACTTTTCAAGGTCCAGGGTACATCAGGAGGCAACTTCTTCTCCTGGGTGCAAGCTAGAAACCTGGGCTATCTAGCTGCATGTTAGAAGCTAATCTTCAGCTGAACTCTAGCTACAGTGTACACTGGCTTCTAACTACACACTCTCCTACCCCTCTCCTAAACTGGACCTGTCTATATATACTAGGGGGTTCCCTAGCTCCCTCTACTGCCTAGGAGGTGGAACTACATCCCTAACAGGCCTGGTACACAGAAGATAATATGACAACATACATTAAAATGCAATACAAAATACCACTATCATGTTCCACAAAAGGTGGGGAACAACGTGAGCCAATTGACCCTTGAGTAGTGCCCACAGTTACATAGTGGGACACTACATTAACTGTCCCTGGTCCAAAATGCAACCTCTCCCTACACTGGCAAAACACATAATGTAAAATGGCTGCCAGATCGGGTTCTGTTATAGGGTAGGGGGTGTGTCTATGTGCTGAAACGTCTCAACTGGCTGTCCTGTCCCACTTGATGGATGTGTCATGGGTCAAAGATCGGTGCTATACTAAAAAATATGGCGCGTGCAAATATCGCCATATGTTCGCATGTTCAGCGATTCAAGCAAAGTTCACTGCAACACAACAGCTGGGCGAACTGCAAGGCCATCTCTACTGCCATAGCCACTTGAAGTTAAAGGGGTTGTCCGAGTTATGAAAAAAAAATTATATAGCACTGAAAATCTGATGGGCAGCAAGTTTCAGGCAAAAAAATAATAATATATATTTCCTCATTTCCCTGGTTCTCTTCTGGACCTTTGTTTACATGCAATAAAAACACGATCTCTGCCCCTCCTCCTGCACTGCTAAGGAAGTGGCTACAAGAGCTGCCCTGAGTGCTGGGAGAATCACCAGCATCTTGTATGTGTAGGACTACAAGTCCCAGCTGTACAATGACACTGCTAAGGGAGTGGATACAAGAGTTGCCCTGAGTGCTGGGAGAATCAACAGCAACTTGTAAGTGTAGAACTACAGGTCCCAGCTGTATAATAACACTGCTAATACACACAGGATCTTCCCCCTACTTTCTTGTGCAATGCTCTCTCTAGTCTGTCAGCATCTGTGCCCAGCATTGTCTCCTCACTGCTGCAGCTACCCAGTCTGTGCAGCTGAATGGGTTAAGAATCCTAGGAGAGAGCAGATGGCGTGGCCAGCACAGTGACGTCTCGTTTACAGGCTTGTAAACTAACATTATCAGAGCAGGGTGAGAAGCTGACATCACAGGTCATGTTACCCTCAGTGAAATCTGAGAAACCAGCTACTGGAGATAAAGTGAGCTAATTGTAAAGTTGTTATATTTGCCTAGTTAGGAACATAGAAAGAACAAAAAAAAAATAACTCGGACAACCCTATTAAGTGTTCTCTTTCCCTTTTGTATTTTGTTTGTGTTATTTTGTGTGTTGCATTTCCTTGTCTTTTGTATTAAAGTCTGAGGGAGGCTCTTGTTCGTCCTTCCTTTTTGGAGGAACAGGTTGTCTCAGTCCTGACATTAGTATCAGGGTCCTATAGGGTGACTTGGGACATTAGGTATTCTTGTGAACTCACCTACCTCTGGGGTCTGTTCATACTGGCAGTTAGTCAGGACTTTGATTAGGGTTTTACTAGGAGGTGTCAATCTCATTTCCCTAGTTTCCTTACCCCTTTCCCTTCTCTGTTCGGCGTGGTGTTTCTCTCTTACACCCAAAACGTGACAAAATGGCCCCACGTTGCCTGTAATAGTTATAAATAAAAATAAACTATTACAGGTAGTGTGGGGGTATCATAACTGTTACAGGCAGCGTGAGGGGCCAGCTTCCTTGCGGTCTTACATTTAGACCATTTTACACCTAAACCTGCTGGCCCACCACCTTCCCCCCGTACTTTTTTAGACCTGGCGTAAGCAGGGAAGATGTCGCAGATTATGCCACACCAAGGCGTGCGACCAAATCTGCGCCAGATATACGCCACAAAAGTGGCATATATATCTTGGCGTAAATGACGCCCAATGTGGCTATTCACAATCAGATCCTATTCTGGTCTGTTATTTCTAATCAGAATAGCCATTTCTATTGAAGGGAGTGAGAAAAATAGAATACACATAGAAGCTATCCATTTTTAATGGACGAAAAATAAGTTGTCGTGTGAATAGGCTCTAATGTAGCAAGTGATTGTCAAGAAGGGACCCTTTCTTCCTGACAATCGCCTGCTTACCAGTGAAGAAGACCTCCACAATATGAGGACGTGCAATCGTTAATGCCATAGAGTCATTGGGGCAGATTTATCAAAACTGGTGTAAAGGAAAACACAGAATTAATAATGCCCCCATTAGTGCCCCCCAGATTAAATAATGCCCCCATTAGTGCCCCCCAGAATTAATAGTGACCCCAGTAATAGTAATGCACCATTAGTGCCCCCCAGTAATATTAATGCCCCAATTAGTGCCCCTAAGAATGAATAATGCCCCTATTAGTGCCCCCCAGAATTAGTAACGCCCCCCCATTAGCATCCCCCAGAATTAAGTGCCCCCAGTAATAATAATGCCCCCATTAACGCCCCCAGAATTAAGTGTCCCCAATTGAGCCCTCCAGTAATATTAATGCCCCTATTAGTGCCCCCAGCAATAGCAATGCCCCCATTAGTGTCCCCCAGAATTACTAATGCCCCCATTAGTGCCTCCCAATATTATTAATGCCCCCTTCTCTGCTTGTGCAAAGAAAAAAAACCTCACCTCATCCGTTTGATCGCGGTGCAGCAGTGGCGACTCTAGTGGCGATCAATATATAGGGGGAGCACAGAAGATACAGTCAAAAATGGGGGGGGGGGGCACTAATAATTTTCACCAGCTAATCATACTACTTCGTTACTTCTTCTTCAGTGTCTGATAGGCCTCCTGAGTTATATTACTCCTCTATAATAATGTACCCTGATATCCCTTAGTCATATGATCCCGCCAGGCAGTGGCGTAGCTAGAAATGACTGGGCCCCACAGTAACTTTTTGAACGGGGCCCCCCTCCCCTACTAACTTTTTCACAACCCCTTCCTTTCTTGCCGCCCCCATTCCTGTGGCTAGTAAAGATCTCTCTCGCAGACCAGGCCCGGCAGCTGTTCAATCCTTTTCCTACTGTCTGTACTATCTGTATATTTTTTCATAGTGTAATACTGTTGAGGAGGCCCTGACAAAATCTTTTAGTCATCCTCCTCGTGGATGGGCCCCTTCTAGGTCAGGGCCCCAAAGCAGCCGCTTCCCCTGCAGCTACTCCCCTGGCGCCGGGTAATATAATTAAGGGGTATCAGGGTACATTGGGTGTAATATAACTGAGGAGGGCTATCAGACATTATAAAGGGGTAATGTAGCTTACATTACCCCTGTATTATGTCCCTGATAAGATAGCACTCTTCAGTTATGTTACTCCTGTATAATGCACCCTGATACCCCTTAGTTATATTATATAACTAAGGGATATCAGGGTACATTACACAGGGGTAATATAACTGAGGGGTATCAGGGTACATTATACAAGGGTAATATAACTGAGGAGGGCTATCGTGGGACATTATACAGGGGTAATGTAAGCTATATTACCACCGTATAATGCCTGATAGGCCTCCTGAGTTATATTACCCCAGTATAATAATGTACCCTGATACCCCTAAGTTATATGACCCCGCCGGGATCATATAACTAAGTGGTATCCGGGTACATAATTATACAGGGGTAATATAACTCAGGAGGCCTATCAGGCACTATACGGTGGAAATATGAGTTATATTACACCATGTATAATGTACCCTGATATCCTGTGGTTATATTACCCCCTGTATAATGTACCCTGATTACCCTCAGTTATATAACTGAGGGGTATCAGTCAGGGGACATTATGGCTACTATTATAACTAAGGGGTATCGGGGTACATTATACAAGGGTAATATAACTGATGAGGACTCAGTGCTATCAGGGGAGTGGGGACATTATACAGGGGTCCTTAGTTATAGTACCCCTGTATAATGTACCCTGATACCCCTAAGTTATAGGGGTATCAGGGTTGAGGAGGTGCTGGGCGCAAGCCAAGCAGGAGGGCAGGCCATGAGGCGAGGTAGTGGGGGTATAGAGGTACATACTTTTTACTTTGTTTTCTTTTCTCTAGGGCAAGGCAGAGTTGGGAAGTTGCCACAGCAGCCACAGTCCACTCCTGTCCTCCTCTCCTGACAGTCCGAAGCTGGGGCCATGCCCTAGGCAGTGGGCACCTGTGGACAGGCTCAGACAGCCGCTCACACTAGTCTAAGTCAATAGACTAGCAGAGTGACGCAGGACTGGAGCAGAGCAGAACACGAAGGCAGCAAAGACCGTTCGCGTGGGCTGGCAGGCACGCAGCAGCGTAGCTTTACGTGTTGACGACTATGACGTCAAGTCGTCAACTCGTCTCTGCAGCTGCCACACTCCCAGCCTGCGGCTGCCCTGCACGCTCTGCCTCCGCGAGTCCGAACGCCGCCTCCACCCCCATCTGTCATGTGACTCTCATCGACTGAGACTGACTGTGTATGTATCTGTGTTCTGTGTACTTTAACTTTAATCACAGTGAGTCAGTAGTGCGGGCGGCCGGCCGCTGGTAGCAGCGATTACTAATTAGCGATTCAGCAGGGTGGGCACCGGGGGGGGGGGGGGCAAGGAATGACCTGGGGGGAGCAATTGCCCACCCTTGCCCCCCTGTAGCGACGCCACTGCGGTGCAGATGACGTTTCGCAGGTCCTGCTGCCTCTTCCAATCAATGATTTGAAACGTTATCATGTTGGAGCGCAGGTCCTGGCCCCGGTGAGTTTTTTTCCCCTTAACACAAGTGGGGGGAGGAAGTTAAAGGGGTTATCCAAGATCTATAATGCGCCCCCCCCCCCCCCCCCCCCATATGCCCGGGCCCCTATAAGAAGTTGTTCTTACCTCGCTGCCCACTTCTCATACCAGCACAGCTGCCTCATCTCCCCGTCAGGGGCACTAAATTACTGGCTTGGCTGGTGAGTTACTGGCCAATTGGCAACTCTAGTGATGGGCGAAACCTTTATGCCAACAGATAATCGCTAACAAGCGCCCATAAGCACCTTCATTGGCCATAATCTGACCTGATCACGGGGAAGGGCCCTTTATATGAGAGCCGCTAATGGAAGTGTGAACAGAACCTTACCCTTCGTTCATCCTTCATGTTCCATCTACTCTTTTCTAGCCATGGCACTGCCCACGCCTGCTTCGCACTTTATAGTGACAATAAAGTTACCACAGTCACGTGTTCATTATACAAGCCAGAACGGCCCATTCACAAAACTGCGCCACGTGACCCGGCAGTGCAGTGCTCGCAAACACTCCGAGTCAGCTGACCGTCTTGTGCATTAGTTGAAGACGTGCACTCACATCCCGGAACCTGGTTTACACAGGACTGCAGGGAGAAGGCACAATGGCTGGCGACGGTGCGGAGATGGTGACTGGCACACAGGTGAGGGCAGCTGGACATGTGACGTCACGGCAGGGGGAGGTGTTTAGGTCACCTGGAAAGCGGCGTCACTAGTTAGCTGAGAAGTTCGAAGTTTTTGGCGCTAAAACCTAAATAAACCTTTGTAGTGTGAGTGCTGGGAGCAGTACAGTAGTGTCCTCATGCCTGCCAGGACCTGCTTCCTCATTCACTGCTCATGCTTGCCTAGTCAGCATTTACTAGAGCTAGCCATTTTGTAGGGTGGTATTGATTAGTATGGCATACACTCAGGATAGGCCATACGTGTTTAATGGGTGCATGTCCCACCCCTGGGATGTTAAAGTGGCCATAGAGGTGTGCCACATGTGTGGTGGCCAGGACTACGTGGCTGCATAACTGTGTGATGAGGGAAAGGCATTGTATAGGCGCACACACCATGAGGCTATATATACAAGGAGCACTGTGTGTGGTGTATTAGATTTCTATTAAATATCACATGATCTAGCTGGTCAGATGAATGCCGTAAAAAAATAAAAATAAAAATGGTGCCAAAATAGCAATTTTTGTTGTCTTTGCCTTACAAAATTTAGCAAGCAATCAAATGCTACTATGGACTCCAAAATGGTACCAATGAAAATGGTCATAAATTTGAGTCAAAATATTTCACCTTTATTTATGAAAACATCCCAAATTTACCCAAAAATTAGAAAAATTCACAATTTTCTCAATTTCAATTTCTCTGCTTTTAAAACAGAAAGTGATACCTCATAAAATATTTATTATTTAACATTCCCCATATGTCTACTTTATGTTGGCATCATTTTGGAAATGTCATTTTATTTTTTTAGGACGTTAGAAGGCTTAGAAGTTTAGAAGAAATTCTTCAAATTTTTAAGAAAATTGCCAAAACCCACTTTATAAGGACCAGTTCAGGTCTGAAGTCACTTTGTGGGGCCTACATAGTGGATACCCCCATAAATGACCCCATTGTAGAAACTACACCCCTCAAGTTACTCAAAACTGATTTTACAAACTTTGTTAACCCTTTAGGCGTTCCACAAGAATTAAAGGAAAATGGAGATCAAATTTTTAAATTTGACTTTTTGGGCAGATTTTCCATTTTAATCCAATTTTTTCTTTAACACATCGATGGTTAACAGCCAAACAAAACTCAATATTTATTACCCAGATTCTGCGGTTTACAGAAACACCCCACATGTGGTCATAAACTGCTGTATGGGCACACGGCAGGGCGCAGAAGAAAAGGAACTCCACATGGTTTTTAGATGCCATGTCCCATTTGAAGCCCCCTGATGCACCCTTACAGTAGAAACTCCCAAGAAGTGACCCCATTTTGGAAATTAGGGGGTAAGGTGCCAGTTTTATTAGTACTATTTTTGGGTACATATGATTTTTTTGATCATTCATTATAACACTTTATGGGGCAAGGTGACCCAAAAATTGGTTGTTTTAGCACAGTTTCTATTTATTTATTTTTACAGCGTTCATCTGAGGGGTTCAGTCAAGTGACCTTTTTATAGAGCAGATTGTTACGGACGTGGCGATACCTAATATGTGTACTTTTTCTCATTTATTAAAGTTTTACACAATAATAGCATTTTTGAAACAAAAAAATTATGTTTTAATGTGTCCATGTTCTGATAGCTATAGTTTTTTTTATGTAGGGGCTCATATTTTGCGGGATGAGGTGACTGTTTTATTGGTACCGTTTTGTGGGTTTTTGATCACTTGGTGTTGCACCTTTTGTGATGCAAGGTGACAAAAATTGCTTGTTTTGACACAGTTTTTTTTTTTTTTTTACGGTGTTCATCTGAGGGGTTAGCTCATGTGATATTTTTATAGAGCTGGTTTTTACAGACGCGGCAATACCTAATATGTATACTTTTTTTTATTTGTTTCACTTTAACACAATAATAGCATTTTTGAAACCAAAAAATGATGTTTTAGTGTCTCCATGTTCTAAGAGCTATAGTTTTTTTATTTTTTGAGAGATTTTCTTATGTAGGGCCTCATATTTTGTGGGATGAGGTGACTGTTTTATTGGTACCATTTTGTGGGACATAAGTGTTTTTGATCACTTGGTGTTGCACCTTTTGTGATGCAAGGTGACAAAAATTGCTTGTTTTGACACAGTTTTTTTTTTTTTTTTTTTACGGTGTTCACCCGAGGGGTTAGCTCATGTGATATTTTTATAGAGCTGGTTTTTACGGACGTGGCAATACCAAATATGTCGATTTTATTTTTTCTATTTTTAATTATTTTTTTTTTTATTCCTTACTTGGGGACCTTTTTTTTTTTTTTTACATGTGAAACTTTTATTTTATTTTTTTCAACCCTTTATTTTTTTTTACACTTTTCGTCCCCCATAAGGTCATACAAGACCTCTGGGGGACATTTGCTTCACTTTTTTTCTTTTTTTTTCACTGTTGATTTCTCCTGTAACTGGGGCTGACATAGTAGCCCCAGTTACAGAAGAAATGCACCCCCCAGAGAGGCTGTACAGCGTGATTCTGCGCTGTACAGCCTCAGAGCAGGGCCGATCGAGGTCTCTGTAAGACCTCACACAGCTCCTGCACGCTCCGGTCCCGGCGGTCACATGACCGCCGGGCCGGAACAGGAAGCGCTGTGCGCTTCCTGCTCTGCAGACACAGCGCTCCGTGAGCGCTGTGTCTGCAGCGATCCGGAAGGCAGGGACACCTGGGCACTGTCCCTGCCTTCTCTCTGGGTTTTGCACTGCTGTCACTGACAGCGGGCAACCCGATCAGCAGCTGCACGATTAGCGTGCAGCTGCTATTTCTGAAAGGACGTTTTAAAACGTGCTTTCAGAAATAGAGGTCCACCCATAGGACGTTTATATCCTATGGGCGGACTTAAAGCGGTTAAAAAAAACACACCAAAATATTAAGTATAAAACACCCCTTTCCCAATTTTACATATAAAATATATAAAACTGAATTAGTCTTAACAGTAATTCCCTTTTTACGAAACCTCCATGACGGCACCTTACAATGAGATTATCCTCCTCCTCCTTCCAGGCAGGGACAGGAAGCTTCAAAAAGGGCCCACCTCCTTGCCATCCTCAGTGTCTTCTAGACTTGACAGGCCCTAACTTTCAACATTCATACTACACAACTTCCATTCTTTAACTTAGAACAAAAGTCAACTAGCTATATATATTAAACTTCATATATACAGTACAGACCAAAAGTTTGGACACGCCTTCTCATTCAAAGAGTTTTCTTTACAATTTTCATAGTCATGAAAATAGATTCACACTGAAGGCATTAAAACTATGAATTAACACATGTGGAATTATATACTTATGTATAGTATGAAACAACTGAAAATATGTCATATTCTAGGTTCTTCAAAGTAGCCACCTTTTGCTTTGATTACTGCTTTGCACACTCTTGGCATTCTGTCACAACCAGACAGCTGAGAAGCTCTGACAGAAGCCTTTCAGAACCTCCTCCTTGAGTTTTCTTTGTTTTGAATTTCAGTTCCTCATCTCAGCTGTCATGTAGTTGGACTGATTGCATCCCTTTAAATTCCTCCCCATAATGCATTAGTGTGCGGCTTATACAACTTCCTGGAGTGTGTGTGCATGCTGATCTTATTTTCCAGCCTTCTACAAGATAAGTGCTGTACATTTATTTGTGATTTTCTGTTTGCTGGATCCCAGGTGACCCTGACTCCCTCCGTGTCTAGTGTAGGGAGCCGGTGGTCGTGTCCCCTCACTATTGTAGGGTGTTCAGGTGGTATATAGTCGAGGTACGTGGATATGCGATCATCCACCATTGGGATTTTCGCATAGGCTGAGCAGACAGGGAGAGAGCCAGGTCTTATGCAGGGTTCTCTCTTTTGTTCCTTAGTTTTGGATCCAGTGAGTCATATATTCATTTTGCGTTGTCTTGTTTCCTGTATACCTTCCGTGACACATTCTCTTGATGAGCTTCAAGAGGTAGTCACCTGAAATGGTCTTTCATCAGTCTTCCATCAGTCAGAAGGAGTTCCCAGAGATGCTTAGCACTTGTTGGCCCTTTTGCCTTCACTCTGCGGTCCAGCTCACCCCAAACCATCTCGATTGGGTTCAGGTCCGGTGACTGTGGAGGCCAGGTCATCTGGCGCAGCACCCCATCACTCTCCTTCATGGTCAAATAGCCCTTACACAGCCTGGAGGTGTGTTTGGGGTCATAAAAACGCAAGCCGGATGAAATAGCATGCCGCTGCAAGATGCTGTGGTAGCCATGCTGGTTCAGTATGCCTTCAATTTTGAATAAATCCCCAACAGTGTTACCAGCAAAGCACCCCCACACCATCACACCTCCTCCTCCATGCTTCACGGTGGGAACCAGGCATGTAGAGTCCATCCGTTCACCTTTTCTGCATCGCACAAAGACACGGTGGTTGGAACCAAAGATCTCAAATTTGGATTCATCAGACCAAAGCACAGATTTCCACTGGTCTAATGTCCATTCCTTGTGTTCTTTAGCCCAAACAAGTCTCTTCTGCTTGTTGCCTGTCCTTAGCAGTGGTTTCCTAGCAGATATTCTACCATGAAGGCCTGATTCACACAGTCTCCTCTTAACAGTTGTTCTAGAGATGTGTCTGCTGCTAGAACTCTGCGTGGCATTGACCTGGTCTCTAATCTGAGCTGCTGTTAACCTGCGATTTCTGAGGCTGGTGACTCGGATGAACTTATCCTCCGCAGCAGAGGTGACTCTTGGTCTTCCTTTCCTGGGGCGGTCCGCATGTGAGCCAGTTTCTTTGTAGTGCTTGATGGTTTTTGTGACTGCACTTGTAGACACTTTCAAAGTTTTCCCAATTTTTCCGGACTGACTGACCTTCATTTCTTCCGGACTGACTGACCTTCATTTCTTAAAGTAATGATGGCCACTCGCTTTTCTTTACTGAGCTGCTTTTTTCTTGCCATAATACAAATTCTAACAGTCTATTCAGTAGGACTATCAGCTGTGTATCCACCTGAGTTCTCCACAACGCAACTGATGGTCTCAACCCCATTTATAAGGCAAGAAATCCCACTTATTAAACCTGACAGGGCACACCTGTGAAGTGAAAACCATTTCAGGTGACTACCTCTTGAAGCTCATCAAGAGAATGCCAAGAGTGTGCAAGGCAGTAATGAAAGCAAAAGGTGGCTACTTTGAAGACCCTAGAATATTACATATTTTCAGTTGTTTCACACTTTTTTGTTATGTATGTAATTCCACGTGTGTTAATTCATAGTATTGATGCCTTCAGTGTGAATCTACAATTTCCATAGTCCTGAAAATAAAGAAAACTCTTTGAATGAGAAGGTGTGTCCAAACTTTTGGTCTGTACTGTATAACTACCGAAACGTATTATTGTATTACATGATAAGTTTTTTTCCGTATATGTATGTGTGTGTGTGTGTGTATATATATATATATATATATATATCAGGTGTGCATAATTATTAGGCAACTTCCTTTTCTTTGGCAAAATGGGTCAAAAGAAGGACTTGACAGGCTCAGAAAAGTCAAAAATAGTGAGATATCTTGCAAAGCTTCTGAAGCGTGATCATCGAACAATCAAGCGTTTCATTCAAAATAGTCAACAGGGTCGCAAGAAGCGTGTGGAAAAACCAAGGCGCAAAATAACTGCCCATGAACTGAGAAAAGTCAAGCGTGCAGCTGCCAAGATGCCACTTGCCACCAGTTTGGCCATATTTCAGAGCTGCAACATCACTGGAGTGCCCAAAAGCACAAGGTGTGCAATACTCAGAGACATGGCCAAGGTAAGAAAGGCTGAAAGACGACCACCGCTGAACAAGACACACAAGCTGAAACGTCAAGACTGGGCCAAGAAATATCTCAAGACTGATTTTTCTAAGGTTTTATGGACTGATGAAATGAGAGTGAGTCTTGATGGGCCAGATGGATGGGCCCGTGGCTGGATTGGTAAAGGGCAGAGAGCTCCAGTCCGACTCAGACGCCAGCAAGGTGGAGGTGGAGTACTGGTTTGGGCTGGTATCATCAAAGATGAGCTTGTGGGGCCTTTTCGGGTTGAGGATGGAGTCAAGCTCAACTCCCAGTCCTACTGCCAGTTTCTGGAACACACCTTCTTCAAGCAGTGGTACAGGAAGAAGTCTGCATCCTTCAAGAAAAACATGATTTTCATGCAGGACAATGCTCCATCACACGCGTCCAAGTACTCCACAGCGTGGCTGGCAAGAAAGGGTATAAAAGAAGAAAATCGAATGACAAGGCCTCCTTGTTCACCTGATCTGAACCCCATTGAGAACCTGTGGTCCATCATCAAATGTGAGATTTACAAGGAGGGAAAACAGTACACCTCTCTGAACAGTGTCTGGGAGGCTGTGATTGCTGCTGCACGCAATGTTGATGGTGAACAGATCAAAACACTGACAGAATCCATGGATGGCAGGCTTTTGAGTGTCCTTGCAAAGAAAGGTGGCTATATTGGTCACTGATTTGTTTTTGTTTTGTTTTTGAATGTCAGAAATGTATATTTGTGAATGTTGAGATGTTATATTGGTTTCACTGGTAAAAATAAATAATTGAAATGGGTATATATTTGTTTTTTGTTAAGTTGCCTAATAATTATGCACAGTAATAGTCACCTGCACACACAGATATCCCCCTAAAATAGCTAAAACTAAAAACAAACTAAAAACTACTTCCAAAAATATTCAGCTTTGATATTAATGAGTTTTTTGGGTTCATTGAGAACATGGTTGTTGTTCAATAATAGAATTAATCCTCAAAAATACAACTTGCCTAATAATTCTGCACTCCCTGTATATTATTTTTTATTTTTTTTGGTGGGATATATAAGCGGTGCCATCATGGAGGTTTCGTAAAAAGGGAATTACCGGTAAGACCAATTCAGTTTTTCCCCTCACCTCCATGATGGCACCTTTAAAGACGACCTTTCACCTGGAAAAAAATTGTGAACTAAGTATCCTGACATATACAGCGGCGCCCAGGGATCTCACTGCACTTACTATTATCCCTGGGTGCCGCTCCGTTCTCCCGTTATGTCCTCCGGTTTCTTCGCTCACTAAGTTATAGTAGGCGGAGACTGCCCTTGTTCTGCTGGGCGTCTCTTCCTCCTAGGCTGTAGCGCTGGCCAAGCTCACAGCGCTGCTGTATTTGTCAGGATACTTAGTTCACAATGTTTTTCCAGGTGAAGGGTCCTCTTTAAAATGAGAGCTGCCAGATAAAAACTTAGGGTGGGACAACTGCCTGAAGAATCTTTCTCCCATATGAGAGGTCCATCTTAGCATCAATATCCACCCTGTAGTGTTTGACAAAAGTATGGGGATTGGACTAGGTTGCAGCTTTACATATTTGATCTAGTGAGGTGGATACCCTTTCCGCCCAGGATGTTGATACTGCCCTGGTAGAATGTGATTTTTAAACCAGGGGGAGATTCCTTTCCCATTACTCTGTAGGCTTCCTAAATGGCAGATTTTAACCAACGCACAATGCTTGCTTTAGAAACATTTAAACCTTTCCTGCCCCCTAGGAACAAAGCGGTTATTGGATTTCCTCCAAGTTTTAGATAAATATTTCAAGACACATCTTTTTACGTCCAAAGTGTGGAAAGTTCTTTCCACAGACTTGGGGTTTTCACAAAATGAGGGAAAGATAACTTCCTGCGTCCTGTGAAAGTCAGAGACTACTTTGGGTAAAA
This sequence comes from Bufo gargarizans, assembly GCF_014858855.1. Taxonomy (NCBI): domain Eukaryota; kingdom Metazoa; phylum Chordata; class Amphibia; order Anura; family Bufonidae; genus Bufo; species Bufo gargarizans. The sequence continues at coordinate 203,031,941 of NC_058085.1, read as the reverse complement.
AGGAGTTATCAAATCGCAAGCCAATTCTGTCATCTCTAACAGTTAAGAAGGGTTCTATAACAGAAAAAGCTTGTATTTCATTAACCCTGCGAGCTGAGGTAATTGCAACAAGAAATACCATCTTGAGGGTCAAGTGCTTAACCACTTCAACCCCCTAGCTGAAACCCCCTTAACCACTTTAACCCCGCTAGCTAAAACCCCCTTAATGACCAGGCCACTTTTTACACTTCTGCACTACACTACTTTCACCGTTTATTGCTCGGTCATGCAACTTACCACCCAAATGAATTTTACCTCCTTTTCTTCTCACTAATAGAGCTTTCATTTGGTGGTATTTTATTGCTGCTGACATTTTTACTTTTTTTGTTATTAATCGAAATTTAACGATTTTTCACTTTCAGCTGTAAAATTTTGCAAAAAAAAACGACATCCATATATACATTTTTCACTAAATTTATTGTTCTACATGTCTTTGATAAAAAAAAAAAATGTTTGGGCAAAAAAAAAAATGGTTTGGGTAAAAGTTATAGCGTTTACAAACTATGGTACAAAAATGTGAATTTCCGCTTTTTGAAGCAGCTCTGATTTTCTGAGCACCTGTCATGTTTCCTGAGGTTCTACAATGGTTTCCTGAGGTTCTACCCAGACAGTAGAAAACCCCCACAAATGACCCCATTTCGGAAAGTAGACGCCCTAAGGTATTCGCTGATGGGCATAGTGAGTTCATAGAACTTTTTATTTTTTGTCACAAGTTAGCGGAAAATTATGATTTTTTTTCCTTACAAAGTCTCATATTCCACTAACTTGCGATAAAAAATTCTAGGAACTCGCCATGCCCCTCACGGAATACCTTGGGGTGTCTTCTTTCCAAAATGGGGTCACTTGTGGCGTAGTTATACTGCCCTGGCAATTTAGGGGCCCATATGTGTGAGAAGTAGTTTTTTTTTTTTTTCAAAATCTGTAAAAAATGATCGGTGAAATCCGAAAGGTGCACTTTGGAATGTGGGTCCCTTTGCCCACCTAGGCTGCAAAAAAGTGTCACACATCTGGTATCGCCGTACTCGGGAGAAGTTGGGGAATGTGTTTCAGGGTTTCATTTTACATATAACCATGCTGGGTGAGAGAAATATCTTGGCAAAAGACAACTTTTCCCATTTTTTTTATACAAAGTTGGCATTTGACCAAGAGATTTTTCTCACCCAGCATGGGTATATGTAAAATGACACCCCAAAACACATTCCCCAACTTCTCCTGAGTACGGCGATACCACATGTGTGACACTTTTTTGCAGCCTAGATGCGCAAAGGTGCCCAAATTCCTTTTAGGAGGGCATTTTTAGACATTTGGATCCCAGACTTCTTCTGGCTCTTTAGGGCCCCTAATAAGCCAGGACAGTTTAAATACCCAACATGTGACCCCACTTTGGAAAGAAGACACCCCAAGGTATTCAATGAGTGGCCTGGTGAGTTCATAGAAATTTTCGTTTTTGGCATAAGTTAGCGGAAATTGATTTTTTTTTTTTTTTTCCTCACAAAGTCTCACTTTCCGCTAACTTGGGACAAAAATTAAAATCTTTCATGGACTCAATATGCCCCTCAGCGAATACCTTGGGGTGTCTTCTTTCCAAAATGGGGTCATTTGTGGGGTGTTTGTACTGCCCTAGCATTTGAGGGTCTCCGCAATCATTACATGTATGGCCAGCATTAGGAGTTTCTGCTATTCTCCTTATATTGAGCATACAGGTAATGAGATTTTTTTTTTTTTTCCGTTCAGCCTCTGGGCTGAAAGAAAAAAATGAACGGCACAGATTTCTTCATTCGCATCGATCAATGTGGATGAAAAAATCTCTGCCAAAAAAAAAAAAGGAGGGGAAAGGCGTCTGCCAGGACATAGGAGCTCCGCCCATTATCCATACCCACTTAGCTCGTATGCCCTGGCAAACCAGATTTCTCCATTCACATCAATCGATGTGGATGAATAAATCATTGCCAGGATTTTTTTATTATTTTTTTTATATACAAAGTGTTTGCCAAAGCATAGGAACACCGCCTCCTCCTCAGCTCATATGCCTCGGCAAACGTATCTTTTACTGCAGAGGAGAAATCTCGTCTTGCAGTGCCGCATACACCGACTTGTGTGTAATCTGACAGCAGCGCAATGCTTCTGTCACAATGCACATCAGTGCTGCAGCTAGTCGATTGGTTGGTCCACCTGGAAGGTAAAAAAAAAAGAAAAAACCAGGCCGCAACGCAATAATTTTATTAACTTTGGAACAGAACATATAAACTTTAACTTTTTGAACTGAACATTAACCTTTTTGCTTACTGGTGTTTTTGTTGTTGTTTTTTTTTACCTTTATAGAACAAACCTCTCCTTCCCCATTGGTCAATGTGCAAAGCGCAAATCGCCCAAAGATGTCGAAGTGCGTTATGCACTTTGTCCCAGGTTAAAGGAGACGTTTGCAGCAGCTGTGAGTGAATGGGCCCTAATAGTCCTGTGTGCCTGTCCTGGTGAGATGTGATCCCTATGCTAGGTGTACCTGTGTGTGGTACTTCCGGAAACACTCCCCTAAGCATAGGGCAGGGTGGTCAGGACAAGCAGGACAGAAATAGCGGGTGTCACGCCTTATGCTACTCCTGCTACAGACACAACATCTTTTTCGGGGTGACGGTTGGGTTGAGGTATCAGCAACGACATTGGGGAAATGTCGCTCGTGTAGACGGCTAACTACACTGGTGGATGGGGCCACGGAACCTCCTGGGTACAGGAGGTTCTCGATGATCTCTTCCTGAAATTTGAGGAAGGATCCTGTTCTCCCAGCCTTACTGTAGAGAACAAAACTATTATACAGAGCCAATTGAATTAAATATACAGACACCTTCTTATACCAGCGTCTGGTGCGGCGGGACACTAAATACAGAGACAACTTCTGGTCATTGAAGTCCACCCCTCCCATGTGAAGGTTATAGTCGTGGACTGAGAGGGGCTTTTCAATGACACGGGTTGCTTGCTCAATTTGGATTGTCGTGTCTGCGTGAATGGAGGAGAGCATGTAAACGTCACGCTTGTCTCTCCATTTCACCGCGAGCAGTTCTTTGTTACACAATGCAGCCCTCTGCCCCCTTGCAAGACGGGTGGTAACGAGCCGTTGGGGGGAAGCCCGCGCGACTAGCTCGCGCGGTGACACAGGCGCCAATCTGTTCTAGAAACAAATGCCTAAAGAGGGGCACACTTGTGTAGAAATTGTCCACATAAAGATGGTACCCCTTGCCAAATAAGGGTGACACCAAGTCCCAGACTGTCTTCCCACTGCTCCCCAGGTAGTCATGGCAACCGACCGGCCTTAGGGTCTGATCTTTTCCCTCATAGACACAAAATTTGTGGGTATAGCCTGTGGCCCTTTCACAGAGCTTCTACAATTTGACCCCATACCGGGCGCGCTTTCATGGGATGTATTGTTTGAAGCCAGGGCGCCCAGTAAAATGTATTAGGGACTCGTCTACGCATATGTTTTGCTCTGGGGTATACAAATCTGCAAATTTGTTGTTGAAGTGGTCTATGAGGGGCTGAATTTTGTGGAGCCGGTCAAAAGCTGGGTGGCCTCTGGGACGGGAGGTGGTGTTGTCGCTAAAGTGCAGGAAACGCAGGATGGTCTCAAATCGTGTCCTGGACATAGCAGCAGAGAACATGGACATGTGATGAATTGGGTTTGTGGACCAATATGACCGCAATTCATGCTTTTTAGTTAGACCCATGTTGAGGAGACGGCCCAGAAAAAGTTTAATTTCGGAAACTTGGACTGGTTTCCACTGGAAAGGCTGGGCATAAAAGCTTCCCGGGTTGGCAGTTATAAATTGTGTGGCAACCGATTTTGTTTCTGCCACAACTAAGTTCCAGAGCTCCGCAGTCAAGAACTGCTCAAAAAATCCCAGGGCCGAACCGATCTGAGCTGTCTCAACCCGAACTCCAGACTGGGCGGTGAAAGGGGGAACTACAGGTGCGGCTGAAGTTGGGGACTGCCAATCAGGGTTTGCCAGCACCTCAGGGATTCTAGGGGCTCTACGGGCCTGTCTGTGCGGTGGCTGCGACGGGGTAACTACTGCACGTGCCACTGTACCAGCTTCAACTGCCCTTCTGTTGCTCGCCACTTCACCATGTTGTACGGCAGTGCTGGTACTAGGTCCAGGATGGGCTACGCTGCTGGTGTATGCCTCACCACGTAATCCGACAGCGCCAGCCCCACTCTGCTGCTCTTGAAGCGGATCCTGCGCAACCTGTGGTCTAGCAACACGGGGCCGGGTACGCCTGGTGCTATCAGGGACCTCAGCCTCCTCGTCCGAACTTTTTAGTCAGACTGCCACTGCTTTCTACAGGTTCATATTCTGTCCCGCTAGATTAATCAGATGAGGGTTCCCATTCCTCATCCGACTGGGTCAGAAGCCTGTAGGCCTCTTCAGAAGAATACCCCCTGTTTGACATTTGGGCAACTAAATTTAGGGGTATTCCCTGAGACTACCCAAGAAAAAAAGCAAGCCTGTCTTACAAATGGGAGGCTAGCGAAGTACTGGAGGCCGCTGCGGTTGATGGTTGATAAAAAATATCAAAACAGATTTTTTTATCGCCTCAGCGCTTGTGAAGTGAATGTGCAGTGATCAAAAAAATAATATATTTTTTTGTCACTGCGGTGGGGCGGGCATGGGTGAACGCACGTGTGGGCGACTGATCAGGCCTGATCGGGCAAACACTGCGTTTTGGGTGGAGGGCGAACTAAGGTGACACTAATACTATTATAGATCTGACTGTGATCAGTTTTGATCACTTACAGATACTAATAAAAGTACAAATGCTGATTAGTGATACGCTAATCAGCGAATAAGTGACTGCGGTGCGGTGGGCTGGGCGCTAACCGATCGCTAAACTACCTAACCAAGGGGCCTAAACTATCCTAAAACCTAAAAGTCAACACCAGTGAAAAAAAAATAAGTGACAGTTTACACTGATCACTTTTTTCCCTTTCACTAGTGATTGACTGAGTGATCAAGGGGTTAATTGGGGTGCAGGGGGGTGATCTGGGGCTATGTGTGGTGTTTGGTGCTACTCACTGTGAAGCCTGCTCCTCTGCTGGAACAAACCAACCAAAAGGACCAGCAGAGGAGCAGGGAAGCCATTTAACACATCATATTTACTAATATGATGTGTTAGATGGCTTCTGATTTGACATTTTAAAAATCGCCAGCCCGCCAGCCACGATCATTGGCTGGCAGGCTGATGACGAAATTGTTCTCGTTCATTTGCCAGCCCGAGATGCGCATGCGCGGGCCGGCTCAGTCCGAAATTTCGCGTCTCGCGAGATGACACACGGATGCGTCCAGGAGGAATGAATCGACCGCCTCCCGTACGCATCCGTGCGTTCAGCGGTCGGGAGGCGGTTAATGTTCACCATCTTTAAGGGTTCAAATGGGGGATTAGTGAGCCCTGAAAGAACTAGAATCAAATCCCAAGGGGCGACTAGAGGTTTTATTCCGGGTCTAAGGCCTCATGCACACGACCGTGCCGTTTTTTGCTGTCCGCAAACCGTGTTGCCTTCCGCATTTTGAAGAACAGAACGGGCGCTGGCAATATAAATGCTTATTCTTGTCCGCAAAGCGCGTACAAGAATAGGACATGTTATTTTATTTTTTTTGCGGGGCTGCGTAATGGAGCCACAGATGCAGACAGCACACGGAGTGCTGTCCGCATCTTTTGCAGCCCCGTTGAAGTGAATGGGTCCGCATCCGAGCCGCCAAAACGGCGGCTCGGATGCGGACCCAAACAACAGTCGTGTGCATGAGGCCTAAGTCTGTCTGCACCTTTCATGAATCGTATGATCCATAGGATAGAGGCTAACTTTTCGTCTAACAAAGCACTCAAGGCTGAAATTTGCGGGTGCACGCTGAGGGTGCTGGGTTTTAATCCCTCGTTAAATCCTTCTTGTAAAAAATATAGAATTGATGGAATGTTGCCCACTGTAACTGAAGGATTTTGAGAACACCAAGAAATCAATTTTTTTCCAGATTTTTGGGTATATCCTATTAGTCACTCTTTTCTTGCTGGCTAGCATGGTATTGACTACAGCGCCGGATAGGCCCTTCGAATTTAAAATTAACCTTTTCAGGATCCAGGCTGACAGGTGTAAACTTACTGCTTTGGGATGGAATATCAGGCCTTGTGTTAGAAGATCCTCGGACCATCGTAGAACCCAGGGTTCCTCCTTTGTCATTCTTGACAGAAGTGGATACCATGATTTCCTCGGCCAGTTTGGTACTATCAGGATTACTTTCACTCTTTCCTCTCTTATCTTCCTCAGGACTATTGGAATTAGAGTCAGAGGTGGGAAGCAATAAGCTAAATGAAAACTCCACTGGATCGCAAGAGCGTCTGCTCACGCACTCTTTTTGTCCATTGGATCCAGCGTGAAGTAAACTGGCATCTTTGCGTCGTTTTTGTTTGCCAGTAAATCTATTTGTGGAGTACCCCATCTTTTGACAAGAGAGTCGAATATCCCCTTTTTTAGACTCCACTCCCCTGGATCCAATTGTTTGCGACTTAGATAATCCGCCCTGGCATTTTGTGTCCCTTTTAGAAAGACTGCTGATAGAGAGATGACATTCTTTTCCGCCCAGAAGAAAATCTTGCTGGTTAGGGAGTGTAAGATTTTGCTTTTTGTCCCCCCCGATGGTTTAAGTATGCCACTACTGTTTTGTTGTCTGATCTGTAGGTTGTAACCCTTCAACTTTGCAGAGAAATATGATAGAGCTTGCCAAACCGCTCGTAGCTCCTGGTAGTTTGAAGAATGTCTCCTCTGGACTTGAGACCATTCCCCTTGGGCTGACATACTTTTCAGATTAGCCCCCAATCCCCAACCCCAGAGGCTGGCATCTGTAGTGAGAATTAACTGATTCCTCACAACCCAAGGGACTCTTATTTTTAAGTTGTGTTCCCCCCCCCCCCCCCCCCCCACCATTTTAGGGATAATTAGATATCCTCTGGGATTAGAATCAGCTTGTCTAATGATTCCTGAGTTCGATCCCAATTTTCTAACGTGTTTTGTAACATGAAGGGGTCAGGAATGTAATTGAGCCCATTTCACTTATGGGATGCATGATGTTAGGGAACCGATGATGGTCATAGTTTGATGGATAGTATGGGATTTTTTTCCCCCCTGAAAACTCTTATTTGTGATTGAATCTTATGTTTTTTGCCGGAGGACAAGATACAGATCTGATTAACTGAATCCAACAGTATGCCCAGGAACACTATCTTTTGCGTAGGAAGAATCTGGGATTTCTCCCAATTTATGATCCATCCCAGGTACCTCAATCTGTCTCTGGTTTTCAAAAGATAGTTTTTTTAGGTCTATTTTGGTATCGCCCACTATTAAAAGATCATCTAAATATGGGATTATTAAGAAGTTTTCTTTTCTCAGAGGTGTTAATGTTTCCAACATAATTTTTATGAAAAGTCTGGGTGCTGTCGTTATACCGGAAGAGCCTGAAATTGAAAGTGTTTTAGCTGGCCCTGAATCAACACCACTGTTCTTAAAGAGGACCTTTCACTAGAATAAAATTTCTAAACTAACTATACAGACATGGAGAGCGGCGCCCAGGGATCTCCCTGTACTTACTGTTATACCTGGGCGCCACTCCGTTCTCCCGGTATAGCCTCCGGTATCTTCATAGTTAGGCTCCACCCAGGGGAACCTGCCGGCATCTCATTCTCCCATGCTGTAGCGCTGGCCAATCGCAGCGCTTAGCTCATAGCTTGAGAGAAAAAAAAGCCTCTCAGGCTATGAGCTGAGCGCTGCGATTGGCCAGCGCTACAGCATGGGAGAATGAGATGCCGGCAGGTTCCCCTGGGTGGAGCCCAACTATGAAGATACCAGAGGCTATACCGGGAGAAAGGAGCGGCGCCCAGGTATAATGGTAAGTGCAGGGGGATCCCTGGGCGCCGCTCTCCATGTTTGTATAGTTAGTTTAGAAGTTTTATTCTAGTGAAAGGTCCTCTTTAAGTATTGTTGGGAATCTTGGTGAATGGGTATATGGACATTTGCGTCTTTTAGATCTATTGACGCGAAAAATACACCTTCCTGTAGAACATTGACCGTGGATTTGACCGATTCCATTTTGAACCTTTTCATATTTTATTGACTTGTTTAAAGGGATTCTGTTACCTCTTTTTACCCTATAGAGCTGCGGACATGCACGGCTAGATCGCTGCTAGCATGTCCGCACCTGTCCCATATCTCTGAGTGGTTTTATTGAGTGTAAAATAAGATTTTATATATATATATATATATATATATATATATATATATATATATATATATATATATATCATGTGTAAATCAGCCTTTTAAGGAGCCCAAGGGGTTGTATTAACCGTTCTGGAGCCCAGCCACACCCCCCCTGTGAAGGAGCCCAGCTCCGCCTGTATCTACGAATCTCCTCCTTGCGCACAAAGTCAGATTACCGTAATCTCGCGATGCGTGAGCTCGCGCATGTGCAGTGCCGGCATAGTGTTCCTTCCATGTGCTGGCATCAGCCTCAGGAGGAACTGCGCGCGAGCTCGCACACCGCGAGATTACAGTGATCTGACTTCAGCCCTTTTTGAAGATTCCTGTCCCTGCCTGGAAGGAGGAGGAGGATAATCTCATTGTAAGGTGTCATCATGGAGGTGAGGGGAAAACAATAAATAAATAAACATATTGCCACGTTCGGAAAGCAGTGGCGACTCTAGGAACAATATATAGGGGGGGGGCACAAAGATACCACAGTCAAAAATGGGGGGGGCAAAAACAAAATAAGTATATAGAAATAAGATTACAAAATACGAGAGAGTTGCGGTCTGCAGGGATACAGTTATAATAAAACAATTTACTTACAAAAGAAGCTACTGAGTCATCTGCTGTGCCGTCCTCTGCTTGCTTCCACGGATTCTTTCCCCTTCTTTCTGTCTCTCGTCAGTGCACAGGCGCACTGTTATGGTGGATCTGTGGAAGACACACTGTTATGGGGGATCTGTGGATGACACATTATGCCTCTCATTAGCCCTCATTATGCCTCTCATCACTCCCATATCAGCCCCCATTATAAGCCCTTATGCCCCATTAGCCCCCATTATGCCTCTAATTAGCCCCCATTATGCCTCTAATTAGCCCCCATATGCCTCCTATTAGCCCCCATATGCCTCCTATTAGCCCCCATATGCCTCCAATTAGCCCCCATATGCCTCCAATTAGCCCCAATATGCCTCCAATTAGCCCCCAATTAGCCTCCAATTAGCCCCCAATTAGCCCCCATATGCCTCCTATTAGCCCCCAATTAGCCCCTATATGCCCCCAATTAGCCCCTATATGCCTCCAATTAGCCCCTATATGCCTCCAATTAGCCCCTATATGCCTCCAATTAGCCCCTATATGCCTCCAATTAACCCCATATGCCTCCAATTAACCCCATATGCCTCCAATTAGCCCCATAGACCCCATATGCCTCCAATTAGCCCCCATATGCCTCCTATTAGCCCCCATATGCCTCCAATTAGCCCCCATATGCCTCCAATTAGCCCCATAGACCCCATATGCCTCCAATTAGCCCCCATATGCCTATTAGCCCCATATGCCTATTAGCCCTCATATGCCTCCAATTAGCCCTCATATGCCCCCAATTAGCCCTCATATGCCTCCTATTAGCCCCATATGCCTCCTATTAGCCCCCAAATATGCCTCCAATTAGCCCCCAAATATGCCTCCAAATGCCCCCAAATATGCCTCCAATTAGCCCCCAAATATGCCTCCAATTAGCCCCCAAATATGCCTCCAATTAGCCCCCAAATATGCCTCCTATTAGCCCCCATATGCCTCCTATTAGCCCCCATATGCCTCCTATTAGCCCCCATAATGCCCCCAGCAGCCACATTTTTTATAAAAAAAAAAAAAAAACCTTACCGCTCCTGGACGGACGCCGCCTGCCATTTTCTCCCTCCTCAGTCGACTGTGCTCTAAACTGGCGCGCACAGCGTGAGGTCACAGAGCGACCTCACGCTGTGCGCAGCCCTGCACAGCCGACAGCCGAGGACCAGGAAGTGGTGAGTACAGAGCGTTCACCACTTCCTGGTCCTTCTGTACTAATGAGCGCTTCCATAATGGAAGCGCTCATTAGTATTCACTCGGGGGAATCAGCGGGGGGGGGCAAGGAACAACATAGGGGGGGGCAATTGCCCCCCCTCGCCCCCCTCTAGCGACGCCACTATCGGAAAGTCCAAACTATTAAAATATTAAAAAATATCTTCTATGCGGTGAACGCCCTTACGGAAAAAAAATAAAATAAAAGCTGCACGATTTTTTTGTCACCTTGTCCCTCCCGAAAATATGATAGGACTGTTCGATTATGTGCCGTACGTTCCATAAAATGCAGAATGCACGCAGCTTTTTTGGTGCTTTTTTCGCATGGTATCGAGTATCGCAATACTTTTTTATGGTATCGAAATAGAATCAAAATTTTGGTATCTTGACAACCCTATATAGAGTATTGTGTTCATGAGAAAATGCTAAGCAAAATGTGGGGTGCTTTTTCTCATGTTACCATTTGTGAAAATGAAAAATGGGGACTTATGCATCATTAGGATTTCTTTTATGGGATTTTTTTATTTATTTTTTCACAGCCAAGTGTTTCTAAATTCTATGAAATGCCTATGGAGTCAAAGCTGTCAGAACATCCCTCAAAAAATGTTATGAAAGGTCTAGTTTCCAAAATGTTGTCACTTATAAGGGGTTGCCACTGTAGGGCAGTCTTAGTGTCCATTCAAATGTGACATGCTTCTTTCCTTCTGAGCCCTGACGTGTGCCTATTCCGCATTTTACTAACACATATGGTGTGTTTCTGTAAACTGCAGAACCAGGGTAATAAATATTGAGGTTTGCTGTTAACCCTTGCTGCTTTACAGGAAAAATACAATTTTAATTGTCGTGAAATATGTAAAGGAATAACAAAATTTCTAAAATCAGTTTTGCATAAGAGGACCTGTCAACTCTTTTGACTTGTCTGTATTAGTAAATACTTGTATTCCTCATTAAAATACAATTCTTCAGATTATTTTTCTTGTCTCTCTCTGTTGTGCTGTTCATCTGTTAGGCCTCATGCACACGACCGTTCAGTTTTTTTGCGTTCCGCAAACTGCGGATCTTCAAAAAACGTATTGCCTTCCGCAATTTACAGAACGGATGGCCCATTTAGCAATGCCTATTGTCCGCAAAACGGACAAGAATAGGACATGCTATATTTTTTTTGCGGGGCCACGAAACAGAGCAAAGGATGCGGACAGCACACGTAGAGCAGAATAACTATATGTAAGTTGATCTGCGCTCTTTTTTACACTGCACAATGCAGAATGAATGGGTGATGAACAATCATAACTATGATTGTTTGTCCCCCATATAGTTTGCATATTGCGGTCAGCACATACTCTATATGTTTATATGGGGATTTATGCCTTCCACTAAGGATAATTTTTATGCCAACGTAGAAGGTCCAAGCAGCGGTCAAATGAGGGTCTACTCGACCAGAGATCAAGAACACGTGTTCCTTTTAGTCCATGTAAAAAGCTTGTAATACTCAGTTGATTCTGAGAGATGCTAGGCACTAACAGGTAAGTATAATGTATACGAGGGGGGGGGGGGGATATTTTAGACTTTGGATAACCCCTTTAAGTCTACTTTCACACTGGCGTTTTGGCTTTCTGTTTGTGAGATCCATTCAGGACTCTCACAAGCGGTTCAAAATGGATCAGTTTTGTCCTAATGCATTCTGAATGGAAAAGGATCCGCTGAGAATGCATCAGTTTGGCTCCGTTCCGCCTCCATTCTGACAAAACTGAGCCAAACTGATCCGTTCTGACACACAATGTAAGTCAATGGGGACGGATCCGTTCTGTATGACACAATCTGGCACAATAGAAAACGGATCCGTACTCCATTGACTTTCAATAGTGTTCAAGATGGATCCGTCTTGGCTATGTTAAAGATAATACAAACTGAGTGTGAATGTAGCCTTAGGTTGTCAAAATGCCAGAATTTGAACTTTGATTTGCATACTGAGTTAAGTATCACAGTACTAGATACCAAATCGATACCTTGCAAAAAAACAAAACAAAAAGTCCATCCATTGTTTAAATGTTTATTGAATTGAACACAAAAATCCAAATTAGATTATCAAAGTTTGATTTTGGTTTCTAAATGCAAGGGCTTGTTCACACGACTGTGCCGTGTTTTGAGGTCTGCAAATTGCCGATACGCAAAACACGGATGCCGCCCGTGTGCCTTCCGCAATTTGCGGAACGGACGGCCCTTTATAGATATGCCTATAGTCCGCAAAATGGACTAGACTTATAATTTTTGTGGGGCCACGTAACGGAGCAACGGATATGGACAGCGCACAAAGTGCTATCCGCATCTTTTGCGGCCCATTTAAGTGAATGGGTCCGCACCCGAACTGCAAAAAATGCAGCTCTGATGCGGAACCAAACCACTTCGTATGAATGAGCCCTAACATTGCTAAAGAGGACCAGTCACCTCTCCTGATATACATGTTGGTTTTGGAAAATAATTGTTTCTTTTTTCCCCATGTAATAACAATTCTGGAGCATCTATTCATTTTCTTATAATCTCTATATTGTATCATTACTCTATTATTCCCTGTTGCCAGTTGACTGTCCCCTGCACAGTCTGACACTATTCAATCAGCACTGTCAGTGTAAGACTTTGCAGGTACTCTCGTAGCACCTAGTTGTACCTTTATTCATAAACTCATAGTAGGAATAATAAAGTAACAGCACTATGTACAGTTATATAAAAAAAAATGCTTCTGAATTGTTACTAGACAGAGAATGCAAGTAGGTAGTTACTGAAACAGAGACAAGTCAGGGACTCAATCAGACTTAGTAGAGGTAACTAGAGGAGAGCGAATTTCATATTTTGAAATTCATTTGCGCTTCGTTTGGTGGTAAAAGCAGAATTGCATTATGAATTCTGTTACCACGGACCATAACGCAATTCTATGACTAAATGCATAACGGAATGCCTTTTAGAGGCATTCCGTTATTCATTCTGTCATACTAGAGATCTATGGCCTGCATAACTGATCCGTCCTGTTTACGTTATGCAGGGGAGTCCTCTTCTGCATAACGTAAACGGGACGGATCTGTTATGCAGGCCTTTGACTTCTATTATGATAGGATGAATAACAGTATGCCTCTAAAGGTCCGTGGTAACAGAATCTATAACGCAGTTCTCCTTTTACCACCAAACTAAGCGCATAGCATGAAATTCGCTCATCCCTAGAGGTAACATGTCCTCTTTAACCCCTTAATGCATAATGCTGTACATGTATGGCATTATGCACCTGCAATTGTATAGAGCGAGCTGCTGTGGTGAGCCCACTCCATAGGAGGCGGGTGCCAGCTGTATAATACTTCTTTCCTCCAGACGCAGAGGATGTCCAGTAGTCACAGTCACAGTCCTGGGAATGAATAGATGATGGGATAGATCTCTGTACTGTCCCCTGATATATTTATACATATTAATTAGATCTCCTCTCAGTCGTCTTTTTTCTAAAGTGAATAACCCTAATTTTGATAATCTTTCAGGGTACTGTAGTTGCCCCATTCCAGTTATTACTTTAGATGCCCTTCTCTGTACCCTCTCCAGCTCTGCTATGTCTGCCTTGTTTACAGGAGCCCAGAACTGTACACAGTACTCCATGTGTGGTCTGACTAGCGATTTGTAAAGTGGTAGGACTATGTTCTTATCACGGGAATCTATGCCCCTTCTGATGCAACCCATTATCTTATTGGCCTTGGCAGCAGCTGCCTGACACTGTTTTTTGCAGCTTAGTTTGCTGTTTATTAGAATTCCTAGATCCTTTTCCATGTCAGTGTTACAGAGTGTTTTACCATTTAATAAGTATGGGTGACTTGCATTATTCCTTCCCATGTGCATAACTTTACATTTGTCCTCACTTTTGTGAGATACTGTGTGTATGTATGTATGTATGTATGTGTATGTATATGTATATGTGTGTGTGTATGTGTATATGTATATCCTTGAGAAAATGAGGAAGCAGCACACTATATAAACGAGGGGTGCACGTCCGGCCAATGTGGGCCAGCACCTAGGTCCAGTGAACTAGAAGTGGAAAAACAGCCAGCAGCACTCCGAATTAATTCATAAAAATGGTGGTTTATTGGACCCAAAGTCAGGAAACGTTTCAACAGCTTGTTGCTGTCTTTATCAAGCTTGATAAAGACAGCAACAAGCTGTTGAAACGTCGCCTGACTGTGGGTCCAATAAACCACCATTTTTTTTAATTAAATCGGAGTGCTGCTGGCTGTTTTTCCATATATATATATATATATATATATATATATATATATATATATATATATATATATATATATATATATATATATATATATTAGTATAAAAAAGTAACGTAAAGCACCCAGAACATCAACAGTACACCATATAGTTCCTACCAGAATCTTTGTGAACCCAGCGGTCCACAGGCAAATTTCCCCAGAGTAACCATAGAGTTTTCGTGGACCCACTAGCTGGTCTGCCCCCTGGGGATTCCCCGGGCCAACCCACCACTGCAGCTTATTGGGGAGAGCCCAGGAAAAAAGGTAGACGACCACCCTCTCAACAATTTGTGCTGGAGTGCAGACATTTTTTTACCAGATGAAACAAATCAAACATTTGTGAACGACTAGGCCGGTCTGACTGGTATACCCAAGCCCTGACTCTTCTGGCACGTACCGCTGTGGTGACCCCCCCTCCCCCCCCCCTCCCCCAAACGAGCAAGAATTTCGTCTCTCAGTTTTTCATAGTCTCGAACATCTTGCTCACTGAGGTCATGATAGGCTTTCTGGGGTTCACCTATCAGGTAGGGTGCAAGTACCGCTACCCACTCAAAGTTTCTCCCTTTGGGCTGCCCCCTCAAAAATAGTAAGGTAAGTCTCCACATCGTCCTCGGGAGTCATTTTCTGAAATGTTCTTGGGCCTGCACCAGAGTCTTTACCACTTCCTCCATAGTGTGGGTTTGTGACTACATGGTAGATAGGTACTTCACCCAGGACATCAACAGTACACCATATAGTTCCTACAAGAATCGTCATTAACCCGCTGGTCCACAGTCAAAGTTCCCCGGAGTAACCGTAGAGTTTTTGTGGACCCGCCAATCCACAGACAAAGCTCCCCAGAGTAACCGTAGAGTTTTCATGGACCCGCCAATCCACAGGCAAATCTCCTTGTAGGAACTGCAGTAATTTTGTGGACCCGCCGATCCACAGGCAATGTACTTGTAGCCGCTGAGGAGAATCTATACATGTCATGCCGTAGCTCTTAACCACGGCTCCACTGCACGCATCCTCCACCACTTATAAGGTTTGGAAGCATGATAGAGCCGCGTGGCGGTGACACAGGCGCACCAGTCCGAGTAAAGTAACATAAAGCATTATTTCAGCTCCAGACGGGCTAGACAAAAAAAAAACAGCACCAAACAGCGTTTACCTGGCTCGACTTCTGTAGTAACTGAGCACACCTGCCTCCCGCTCCCATGGACGTCGGTAAGATTTGGACCTGTTACCAGCCTGCAGACTGCCTGTGTCTGTCAGCTAGGCTCTTCTCCCAGCAAGCCCTGCTGGTTTAGGCCCTATTCACACGTCCTCAATTTTGGAACGGAATTGTGGACCCATTCATTTCTATGGGGCTACATGATTTGCTGCCCGGATAGGCATATTATATTAGTGCCGGCGATGTGCGGTCCGCAAAATGCAGTGTCGGTGTCCGTGTTTTGTGGATCCGCAAAACACGCTACGGACGTGTGAATGGACCCTTAGACCCCTTTCACACGGGCGAGTTAACAGTAAGATGCGGCTGCCTCCCTCTCCCATCGGGGGGCTGCTGTGCCTTTGCAGCCCCCCAACAGGATAGGGTGACAGAGGGAGGGAGCCCCAGTCCTTACCCTTCCCCGTCTATGAAGTTGTGGCCACAACTTCGCAGCAGGAAAGGTTCCCATGGCGCTGAACAGATCTATGCTAAAGGCATAGATCTGTTCAGACAAAGTATAAGTAAAATACAGTACAGTACAATATATATTGTACTGTACTGTATTATACAGACATCAGACCCACTGGATCTTCAAGAACCAAGTGGGTCTGGGTAAAAAATAAAAAGTAAGAAAAAGTGAAAAAAAATGTGATAAAAACCCCCCACATTTATCACTAATTAAAAATGGTATTGCCGCGTCCGTAACGACCTGATCTATAAAACGGTCATGTTACTTTTCCCGCACGGTGAACGCCATAAAAATAAAAAAATAAAAACTATGAGAAAATTGAAATTTTGCCTACCTTACTTGCCAAAAAAGGTAATAAAAGTGATCAAAAAATTTGCATGTACGCCAAAATAGTGCCAATCAAACAGTCATCTCATCCCGCAAAAAAATGAGACCCTACCCAAGATAATCGCCCAAAAACTGAAAAAACTATGGCTCTTAGATTGTTTCAAAAATGAAATCATTGTGTAAAACTTACATAAATAAAAAAAAGTATACATATTAGGTATCGCCATGTCCGTATCGACCAGCTCTATAAAAATATCACATGAGTTAACCCCTCAGCTGATCACCGTAAAAAAATAAAAATAAAAACGTTTTTAAAAAAGTGCAATAGCAATCGATCAAAAAGTCATATGCACCCTAAAATAGTGCCAATAAAACAGCCACCTCATCCCGCAAAAAATGAGACCCTACTTAAGATAATCGCCCAAAAACTGAAAAAACTATGGCTCTTAAGCCCCTTTCACACGGGCGAGTTTTCCGTGCGGGTGCGATCCGTGCGGCGAATGTATGGCACCCGCACTAAATCCTGACCCATTCATTTCTATGGGGCTGTGCACATGAGCGATGTTTTTAACGCATCACTTGTGCGTTCAGTTGAAATCGCAGCATGCTCTATATTTTCCGATTTTGACGTGACGCAGGCCCCATAGAAGTGAATGGGGTGTGTGAAAATCGGATGGCATCCGCAAGCAAGTACGGATGCCGTGCGATTTGCACGCATGGTTGCTAGGAGACCATCGGGATGGAGACCCGATCATTATTATTTTACCTTATAACATGGTTATAAGGGAAAATAATAGCATTCTGAATACAGAATGCATAGTAAACCAGCGCTAGAGGGGTTAAAAAAAAAAATAATAAAATTTTTTTTTTTTAACTCACCTTAGTCCACTTGCTCGCGAAGCTGGCATCTCCTTGTGTCTCCGCTGCTGATGAACAGGACCTGAGGTGAGCTACTCCATTAAATAGAGCTTAAGGATCTTCGATGACGTCACTCCGGTCATCACATGATCTTTTACCATGGTGAATCACCATGGTAAAAGATCATGTGACGTACCATGTGATGACCGGAGTGACGTCATCGAAGGTCCTTAACCCCTTAAGGACCGAGGACGTACCGGTACGCCCGATTTCCCGAGTCCTTAAGGACCGAGGACGTACCGGTACGTCCTGACTTAAAATCTGCATTCCGGCGCCGCGGGGGTTAATCGGAGCGGGACGCCGGCTGAAATCATTCAGCCGGCATCCCGTAACAATGCAGGGGGGGGGGGGTCATTTGACCCCCCCGTGTCGGCGATCGCAGCAAACCGCAGGTCAATTCAGACCTGCGGTTTGCTGCGCTTTTTGCAGTTTCTGATCCCCGCGGTCCCTGACCGCGGGGATCAGAAACTTCAGAGTGCCTAAAATCAATATTGCGCACCCCCCCCTGCACCCCTGCATGATTTGATGGCGGCGGGTGGTGCAGGGGGGGTGTCGCAGGCGGTGGGGGCGTTGCGGGAGGCGGGCGGTGCGGCAGGCGGGATCGCGATCCCCCGCCCGCCTCCCATTGCATAATCGTTGGCGTCTAGTGGGTTATACCAGGGTGCCAGCACATTGCTGGCACCCTGGTATAAACGGCTGACATCGGTGATGCGATGTCAGCCGTTTAACCCTTTCCATGCAGCGGTCCGTACGGACCGCTGTATGGAAAAGGTTAACAGCGCAAGGAGCTCCCTCCCTCTCCGATCGGGGGGCTGCTGTGCCTTTGCAGCCCCCCGATGGGAGAGAGAGAGAGCCCCCCGAAGCCCCGTCCTCACCCTTCCCCGTCTGCGAAGTTGTGACAGACGGGGAAGGTTCCCATGGCAACAGGACGCCTGCTCAGGCGTCCTGCTGTCCATGGTGCTGAACAGATCTGTGCTGAAAGCATAGATCTGTTCAGTGTAAGTAAAATACAGTGCAGAAACCTATATAGTTTCTGTACTGTATTTTACAGACATCAGACCCACTGGATCTTCAAGAACCAAGTGGGTCTGGGTCCAATTTTTTAAAAAAAAGTGAAAAAAGTTAAGATAAAATAAAAAAACATTTATCACTGAATAAAAATAAAAATAAAAAAATACACTACACATATTAGGTATCGCCGCGTCCGTAACGACCTGATCTATAAAACGGTCATGTTACTTTCCCCGCACGGTGAACGCCATAAAAATAAAAAAATAAAAACTATGAGAAAATTGAAATTTTGCCCACCTTACTTCCCAAAAAAGGTAATAAAAGTGATCAAAAAAGTCGCATGTACGCCAAAATAGTACCAATAAAACCGTCATCTCATCCCGCAAAAAATGAGACCCTACTCAAGATAATCGCCCAAAAACTGAAAAAACTATGGCTCTTAGACTATGGAAACACTAAAACATGATTTTTTTTGTTTCAAAAATAAAATAATTGTGTAAAACTTTTATAAATAAAAATAAAGTATACATATTAGGTATCGCCGCATCCGTATCGACCGGCTCTATAAAATTATCACATGACCTAACCCCTCAGGTGACCACCGTAAAAAAAAAGAAAAAAAAAAGTGTAAAAAAAGCAATTTTTTGCCATCTTACGTCACAAAAAGTGTAATAGCAAGCGATCAAAAAGTCATATGCACCCCAAAATAGTGCCAATCAAACAGTCCTCATCCCGCAAAAAATTAGACCCTACTCAAGATAATCGCCCAAAAACTGTAAAAACTATGGCTCTTAGACTATGGAGACACTAAACAATTTTTGGGTTTTAAAAATGAAGTTATTGTATAAAACTTACATAAATAAAAAAAATTGTATACATATTAGGTATCGCCGCGTCCGTGACAACCTGCTCTATAAAATTACCACATGATCTAACCTGTCAGATGAATGTTGTAAATAACAAAAAAAAAAAACGTGCCAAAAAAGCTATTTCTTGTTACCTTGCCGCACAAAAAGTTTGGCTGTTAACCCTTGCTTTGTAACTGGAAAAAAAATATTAAAATGGAAAATCTGCCAAAAAAGTGAAATTTTGAAATTGTATCTCTATTTTCCATTAAATCTTGTGCAACACCTAAAGGGTTGACAAAGTTTGTGAAATCAGTTTTGAATACCTTGAGGGGTGTAGTTTCTTAGATGGGGTCACTTTTTTGGAGTTTCTACTCTAGGGGTGCATCAGGGGGCTTCAAATGGGACATGGTGTCAAAAAAACTGTCCAGCAAAATCTGCCTTCCAAAAACCGTATGGCATTCCTTTCCTTCTGCGCCCTGTCGTGTGCCCGTACAGCAGTTTACGACCACATATGGGGTGTTTCTGTAAACAGCAGAGTCAGGGCAATAAAGATACAGTCTTGTTTGGCTGTTAACTCTTGCTTTGTTAGTGGAAAAAATGGGTTAAAATGGAAAATTAGGCAAAAAAATGAAATTCTCAAATTTCATCCCAATTTGCCAATAACTCTTGTGCAACACCTAAAGGGTTAACGAAGTTTGTAAAATCAGTTTTGAATACCTTGAGGGGTGTAGTTTCTTAGATGGGGTCACTTTATGGAGTTTCTACTCTAGGGGTGCATCAGGGGGCTTCAAATGGGACATGGTGTCAAAAAAACTGTCCAGCAAAATCTGGCTTCCAAAAACCATACGGCGCACCTTTCACTCTACGCCCCGCTGTCTGGCCGTACAGTAGTTTACGGACACATATTGGGTGTTTCTGTAAACAGCAGAGTCAGGGCAATAAAGATACAGTATTGTTTGGCTGTTAACCCTTGCTTTGTTAGTGGAAAAAATGGGTTAAAATGGAAAATTAGGCAAAAAAATGAAATTCTCAAATTTCATCCCAATTTGCCAATAACTCTTGTGCAACACCTAAAGGGTTAACGGAGTTTGTAAAATCAGTTTTGAATACCTTGAGGGGTGTAGTTTATAGAATGGGGTCATTTTTGGGCGGTTTCTATTATGTAAGCCTCGCAAAGTGACTTCAGAGCTGTAGTGGTCCCTAAAAATTGGGTTTTTGTAAATTTCTGAAAAATTTCAAGATTTGCTTCTAAACTTCTAAGCCTTGTAACATCCCCAAAAAATAAAATATCATTCCCAAAATAATTCAAACATGAAGTAGACATATGGGGAATGTTAAGTCATCACAATTTTTGGGGGTATTACTATGTATTACAGAAGTAGAGAAACTGAAACTTTGAAATTTGCTAATTTTTCCAAATTTTTGGTAAATTAGGTATTTTATTATGCAAAAAAATTAATTTTTTTGACTTTATTTTACCAGTGTCATGAAGTACAATATGTGACGAAAAAACAATCTCAGAATGGCCTGGATAAGTCAAAGTGTTTTAAAGTTATCAGCACTTAAAGTGACACTGGTCAGATTTGCAAAAAATGGCCTGGTCCTTAAGGTGAAAATGAGCCCGGTCCTTAAGGGGTTAAGCTCTATTTAATGGAGTAGCTCACCCCAGGTCCTGTTCATCAGCAGCGGAGACACAAGGAGATGCCAGCTTCGCGAGCAAGTGGACTAAGGTGAGTTAAATTATTATTATTTTTTTTTAACCCCTCTAGCGCTGGTTTACTATGCATTCTGTATTCAGAATGCTATTATATTCCCTTATAACCATGTTATAAGGGAAAATATTACAATCTTCAGAACATCAATCCCAAGCCCGAACTTCTATGAAGAAGTTCGGGTTTGGGTACCAAACATGCGCGATTTTTCTCACGCGAGTGCAACGCATGACAATGTTTTGCACTTGCGCAGAAAAAATCGTGCATTTTCCCGCAACGCACCCGGCTCTAATCCGGGCAAAAAAACTCACGCCCGTGTGAAAGAGGCCTTAGGCTATGGAGACACTAAAACTTTTTTTGTTTTAAAAATGAGATCATTGTGTAAAACTTACATAAATAAAAAAAATTGCATACATATTAGGTATCGCCGCGTCTGTGACAACCTGCTCTATAAAATTACCACATGAGCTAACCTTTCAGATGAATGTTGTAAATAACAAAAAAAATATTTCTTGTTACCTTGCCGCACAAAAAGTGTAATATAGAGCAACCAAAAATCATATGTACCCTAAACTAGTACCAACAAAACTGCCACCTTATCCAGTAGTTTCTAAAATGGGGTCATTTTTTTGCAGTTTCTACTCTAGGGGTGTATCAGGGGGGCTTCAAATGGGACATGGTGTCAAAAAAAAAACAGTCCAGCAAAATCTGCCTTCCAAAAACCGTATGGCATTCCTTTCCTTCTGCGCCCTGCCGTGTGCCCGTGCAGCGGTTTACAACCACATATGAGGTTTTTCTGTAAACTACAGAATCAGGGCCATAGATATTGAGTTTTGTTTGGCTGTTAACCCTTGCTTTGTTACTTGAAAAAAAATATTAAAATGGAAAATCTGCCAAAAAAGTGAAATTTTGAAATTGTATCTCTATT
The DNA here is from genome assembly GCF_014858855.1 of Bufo gargarizans. Taxonomy (NCBI): domain Eukaryota; kingdom Metazoa; phylum Chordata; class Amphibia; order Anura; family Bufonidae; genus Bufo; species Bufo gargarizans. Next base: position 203,010,091 of record NC_058085.1, on the reverse strand, counting down.
TTCCATTAAATCTTGTGCAACACCTAAAGGGTTAACAAAGTTTGTAAAATCTGTTTTGAATACCTTGAGGGGTGTAGTTTCTTAGATGGGGTCACTTTTAGGGAGTTTCTACTCTAGGGGTGCATCAGGGGGCTTCAAATGGGACATGGTGTCAAAACCAGTCCAGCAAAATCTGCCTTCCAAAAACCAAACGGCGCACCTTTCACTCTACGCCCCGCTGTGTGGCCGTACAGTAGTTTACGGCCACATATGGGGTGTTTCTGAGCACTTAAAGTGACACTGGTCAGATTTGCAAAAAATGGCCAAGTCCTTAAGGTGAAATAGGGCTGAGTCCTTAAGGGGTTAAAATATAAAAATAGTTATCCCATATAGTGAACGATGAAGTGGAAAAAAGTCAAAATAGCCTATTCGCAGTTTTTTGGTTGCTTCAGCTCCCACAATTTTTTTTTTATAAAAATTTGTGGAAAACTCATACACAACATGGTATCACTCATACCACAAGATGGTATCAATGAAAAGTACAGATCACCCCGCAAAAAATGATGACATCTACAGTACAGACCAAAAGTTTGGACACACCTTCTCATTCGAAGAGTTTTCTTTATTTTCATGACTATGAAAATTGTAGATTCACACTGAAGGCATCACAACTATGAATTAACACGTGGAATTATATACATAACAAAAAAGTGTGAAACAACTGAAAATATGTCATATTCTAGGTTCTTCAAAGTAGCCACCTTTTGCTTTGATTACTGCTTTGCACACTCTTGGCATTCTCTTGATGAGCTTCAAGAGGTAGTCACCTGAAATGGTTTTCGCTTCACAGGTGTGCCCTGTCAGGTTTAATAAGTGGGATTTCTTGCCTTATAAATGAGGTTGGGACCATCAGTTGCATTGTGGAGAAGTCAGGTGGATACACAGCTGATAGTCCTACTGAATAGACTGTTAGAATTTGTATTATGGCAAGAAAAAAGCTAAGCAAAGAAAAACGAGTGGCCATCATTACTTTAAGAAATGAAGGTCAGTCAGTCAGTCTGAAAAATTGGGAAAACTTTGAAAGTGTCCCCGAGTGCAGTCACAAAAACCATCAACCGCTACAAAGAAACTGGCTCACATGTGGACCGCCCCAGGAAAGGAAGACCAGTAGTCACCTCTGCTGCGGAGGATAAGGTCATCCGAGTCACCAGCCTCAGAAATCGCTGGTTAACAGCAGCTCAGATTAGAGATCAGGTCAATGCCACACAGAGTTCTAGCAGTAGACACATCTCTAGAACAACTGTTAAGAGGAGACTGTGTGAATCAGGCCTTCATTGTAGTATATCTGCTAGGAAACCACTGCTAAGGACAGGCAACAAGCAGAAGAGACTTGTTTGGGCTAAAGAACACAAGGAATGGACATTAGACCAGTGGAAATCTGTGCTTTGGTCTGATTTGAGATCTTTGGTTCCAACCACCGTGTCTTTGTGCGATGCAGAAATGGTGAACGGATGGACTCAACATGCCTGGTTCCCACCGTGAAGCATGGAGGAGGAGGTGTGATGGTGTGGGGGTGCTTTGCTGGTGACACTGTTGGGGATTTATTCAAAATTGTAGGCATACTGAGCCAGCATGGCTACCACAGCATCTTGCAGCGGCATGCTATTCCATCCGGTTTGCGTTTTAGTTGGACCATCATTTATTTTTCAACAGGACAATGACCCCAAACACACCTCCAGGCTGTGTAAGGGCTATTTGACCATGAAGGAGAGTGATGGGGTGCTGCGCCAGATGACCTGGCCTCCACAGTCACCGGACCTGAACCCAATCGAGATGGTCTGGGGTGAGCTGGATTGCAGAGTGAAGGCAACAGGGCCAACAAGTGCTAAGCATCTCTGGGAACTCCTTCAAGACTGTTGGAAGACCATTTCAGGTGACTACCTCTTGAAGCTCAAGAGAATGCCAAGAGTGTGCAAAGCAGTAATTAAAGCAAAAGGTGGCTACTTTGAAGAACCTAGAATATGAGATATTTTCAGTTGTTTCACACTTTTTTGTTATGTATATAATTCCACATGTGTTAATTCATAGATGCCTTGAGTGTGAAACTACAATTTTCATAGTCATGAAAATATAGAATACTCTTTGAATGAGAAGATGTGTCCAAACTTTTGGTCTGTACTGTGTGTATGTGTGTGTGTGTGTGTGTGTGTGTGTGTGTATATACAGGTCCTTCTCAGAAAATTAGCATATTGTGATAAAGTTCATTATTTTCTGTAATGTACTGATAAACATTAGACTTTCATATATTTTAGATTCATTACACACCAACTGAAGTAGTTCAAGTCTTTTATTGTTTTAATATTGATGATTTTGCCATACAGCTCATGAAAACCCAAATTTCCTATCTAAAAAAATTAGCATATTTCATCCGTCTAATAAAAGAAAAGTGTTTTTAATACAAAAAAAGTCAACCTTCAAATAATTATGTTCAGTTATGCACTCAATACTTGGTCGGGAATCCTTTTGCAGAAATGACTGCTTCAATGCGGCGTGGCATGGAGGCAATCAGCCTGTGGCACTGCTGAGGTGTTATGGAGGCCCAGGATGCTTCGATAGCGGCCTTAAGCTCATCCAGAGTGTTGGGTCTTGCGTCTCTCAACTTTCTCTTCCCAATATCCCACAGATTCTCTATGGGGTTCAGGTCAGGAGAGTTGGCAGGCCAATTGAGCACAGTAATACCATGGTCAGTAAACCATTTACCAGTGGTTTTGGCACTGTGAGCAGGTGCCAGGTCGTGCTGAAAAATGAAATCTTCATCTCCATAAAGCTTTTCAGCAGATGGAAGCATGAAGTGCTCCAAAATCTCCTGATAGCTAGCTGCATTGACCCTGCCCTTGATAAAACACAGTGGACCAACACCAGCAGCTGACATGGCACCCCAGACCATCACTAACTGTGGGCACTTGACACTGGACTTCGGGCATTTTGGCATTTCCCTCTCCCCAGTCTTCCTCCAGACTATGGCACCTTGATTTTCGAATGACATGCAAAATTTGCTTTCATCCGAAAAAAGTACTTTGGACCACTGAGCAACAGTCCAGTGCTGCTTCTCTGTAGCCCAGGTCAGGCACTTCTGCCGCTGTTTCTGGTTCAAAAGTGGCTTGACCTGGGGAATGCGGCACCTGTAGCCCATTTCCTGCACACGCCTGTACACGGTGGCTCTGGATGTTTCTACTCCAGACTCAGTCCACTGCTTCCACAGGTCCCCCAAGGTCTGGAATTGGTCCTTCTCCACAATCTTCCTCAGGGTCCGGTCACCTCTTCTCATTGTGCAGCGTTTTCTGCCACACTTTTTCCTTCCCACAGACTTCCCACTGAGGTGCCTTAATACAGCACTCTGGGAACAGCCTATTCGTTCAGAAATTTCTTTCTGTGTCTTACCCTCTTGCTTGAGGGTGTCAATGATGGCCTTCTGGACAGCAGTCAGGTCGGCAGTCTTACCCATGATTGCGGTTTTGAGTAATGAACCAGGCTGGGATTTTTTAAAAGCCTCAGGAATCTTTTGCAGGTGTTTAGAGTTAATTAGTTGATTCAGATGATTAGGTTAATAGCTCGTTTAGAGAACCTTTTCATGATATGCTAATTTTTTTAGATAGGAATTTTGGGTTTTCATGAGCTTTATACCAAAATCATCAATATTAAAACAATAAAAGGCTTGAACTACTTCAGTTGGTGTGTAATGAATCTAAAATATATGAAAGTCTAATGTTTATCAGTACATTACAGAAAATAATGAACTTTATCACAATATGCTAATTTTTTTAGAAGGACCTGTGTGTGTATATATATATATATATATATATATATATATATATATATATATATATATATATATATACATAAAAGAAGTTTCAGGCAGCACTCCTGTCGTTTTACTCAGCCGTAGCTGTGTGGTGCCGGCGGTGGTCCCTCGATTCGAGACGTAAAACAATGAAGAAAATCCGCAACACTCCTTGAGGTGTAGAAAAAATGTGTAGTTGTATTCACACATGTCAAATAAGACAACGTTTCGGTTCTCTCACAGAACCTTTTTCAAGTCAAGTGACTTGACTTGAAAAAGGTTCTGTGAGAGAACCGAAACGTTGTCTTATTTGACATGTGTGAATAAAACTACACATTTTTTCTACACCTCAAGGAGTGCTGCGGATTTTCTTCATTATATATATATATATATATATATATATATATATATATATATATATATATATATATATATATATATATATATATAAATTATTTTTGCCAAACTTTTCATTTTAATCAATTTTTTCCAGTAACAAAGCAAGGGTTAGCAGCCAAACACTCAACCCCATTTTGGAAATTACACCCCTCAAGGTATTCAAAACTGATTTGGTAAACTTTGTTAAGCCTTTAGGTGTTCCACAAGAGTTACTGTCAAATAGAGATGAAATTGCCTGGGCATACTACAGCTATCAGGGAATGATGGGAGTTGTAGTTTTGCAACATCTGGAGGGCCATGAGTTTGACATCCATGACCTAAAGGGTTAAAAAAGTTTGTAGTTTTACTAGCCCCCTCTGCTGTCCTCCGGGACATCTCTACCATTTATAACTTGCTTACTCTCCATACTTCTGACCAACTCCCTTCCTTTTGCCACGCCTGGAATCGTGATCTAGGGAATGGTCTCACTTCATCTCAATGGAAGCGGGCTTTTCTTCTCTCTCATAAAACAGTAATTTTCACTAAGGCGCAGGAGACAAATTATAAGGTTCTCTCCAGGTGGTACAGAGTGCCGTCTTTGCTTCACAAATGGTTTCCATCTGTTTCAGATCGCTGTTGGAGGTGTCATACCGATGAAGGCACCTTGTCACACATTTGGTGGCACTGTACCGTCCTGCGACCTTACTGGAACTTTGTACATCGTATTGTGCGGGCAGTGACGGGAATACCCATTCCCAACGCTCCTGAAGGGCTTTTGTTGTTTATCTTTGATTTGACTATCCCTGCTTTTAAGGTCTCGCTCCTTAAGTATATGTTACAGGCTGCAAAAACGGTCATCCCTCGCCACAGGAAAAAACCTACGCCTCCCTCCCCGGAGGAATGGTTTGAAGAAATTGCTCTACATCAGCGGATGGAGGATCTCATCTGCGTCTCCCCTCAGGACACCTCTCGATTCGTTCAAACCTGGGGCCCTTGGGAAACTTTCCGGGGGTCAGATGAGTCTCGTAATGCCCGTCTTTAACCCTGTACTCCACCACTCTCCGCTTCCCCTGTACCTTCCTTTCCTGTCTTTGGTCTATCGTTAAGTGTTCCCCTTTCCTGTTGTGTATATGTCTTACTAGGGTTAGACCCCTATAGCCTTCTCTGTCCCACTTGAACAGTATGCTCCTCTTACTCATATATTGACACATGTTCTTAATGCCCTTCCGTATGGGAAATTATACCTTTCTGCCTCCTATGTCTGGAGACTGCTCTTTGCTGTACATGGCATTGTATGACACTGTAATATGTTGTCTTTATGTATTACATCTACTTATTTGAAAAACTTAATAAAACCTTGAATGAGAAAAAAGTTTGTAGTTTTAAATACCTTAAAGGGGTGTAGTTTGTTAGATGGGGTCACTTTTATGGAGTTTCTACTCTAGGGGTGCATCAGGGGGGCTTCAAATGGGACATTGTGTAACCCCCCCCCCAAAAAAAAACAGTCCAGCAAAATCTGCGTTCCAAAAACCATATGGCGCTCCTTTCCTTCTGCGCCCTGCCGTTTGGCCATACAGGATTTTATGACCACATATGGAGTGTTTCTGAAAACACCAGAATCAAGGCAATAAATATGGAGTTTTGTTTGACTGTTAACCCTTGCTTTGTTAACGAAAAAAATTATTAAAATGTAAAATTTGGGCACCTTTTTTCTTTTTTTTTTTTTACTTTATTTGAGGGGTTAGGTCATATGTGTTTTTTTTATAGAGCAGATTCTTACGGACGCGGCAATACCTTTTTATATGTCTACTTTTTAAAATGTATTTATGTTTTACACTATAATATCCTTTAAAAAATAAATAAAAATAACAACATTTTAGTATCTCCATAGTCTGAGAGTCCGTTTGTTTTTTTAGCCTATTGTTTTAAGTAGGGGCTCATTTTTTGGCTGGATGAAAGGACGGTTTTATTTGGCACTATTTTGGGGTGCATATGACTTTTTGATTGCTATTACAAAAGCCATTTTTTTGTCACCTTACATCACAAAAAGTGTAATAGCAACCAATCAAAAAGTCATATGCACCCCAAAGGCGTGGCCGACACTCCATCGTTCCGCGCTGCTCTGCGCCTGACGTCACACAGCACGTACGTCAGGAGGTCAGTGCAGCGCGTGACCATGGACGTGCTATGGAGTATCCGGGAACCCCCTACTGGAAAGGTGGGTATTCCGAGCGCAGCGGGAAACCACGGAGCGGGAGTAATAGCAAGTGCTTCACTCCCGCTCTGTGGTCACGTGACAGAAACAAATCCTCGATGCAAAAAATTAGCATCAAGGATTTTTGGGTGTTGAATTACTCGATTTAGTCGAGTATTCGTTGCAGCCCTACATAGGAACACTCGTTGGCGATTATCTGGCTGTGTAAAGAAGCCACTGATTACCTGATGAACGAGTGAATCGCTCGTTCATTCAGTAATCGCATTATTCAGATGATCAAAAAAATAATTTGCAGCTGGCAAATCGTGCTGTGTAAACAGCCTCTGCGGCTGGCAATCAACAAGTCTGTATAAATATGAACGATGGCATTAGCGATTGTTCCTCCCCATAATGTGGAGGAGATTGCTCTATGTAAATGCGGAGGTGCTGACGAGCAGTCGATTGCCAGAAAGGAACGCTTCTTTCCCGACAATCACCTGCAAATTTGGCCCCTTTTGTTGTATTCTACAAATGCTCTGATATTGTTAGAGACATTTTCTGTTATTCCAGCCATTTTGCATATATTTCCATTCTTCAGTTATTGTTTCCTCAAATGCCTCATGTGAACTCTCTGTAGAGCTGTACAGCCTAAGCACCAAGAGGCAGATTTGTCATAAAGATATGGCACTTTTGTGGCCTGAAAAGGTTGCAAACTGCACGTTTGTGACTTTATCATCAGAATGTGTGCAAAAATTTAAACGCAAGTACCGTTGCTCCTCTGGCCTCACCACCTTCCCAGAGAGAGTGCGGGGCCAGTGGCCTAGTCACATTTATCAACTTCTAAGCAAGCTTTCTGTAGTAGAACAACACTGAAATCTAAGCCAGACAGGGTCTGGCACATTGACTGCCTGAAGTTGCTCCAAATTTATGACAATGCGTTTTCATTATAAATCAGGCGCAGCATGCGGCAGCGAGCCTGGGTATCATAGCCCTGCATATGCTGCTGGGCTATGATAATTCTTCCCCCAAGACTGCATTTTCCCATGCTGTTATAAAGTGAAGGATGACATCCATGTATGGCATCTGTACCTGCTTGTCCAGAGGTCTGTAGTTGCACCTCAATAACTCTTTGGCTCTCACTGTAGAGTTTTGTATACATGAATTCTTTTTTTTTAACTAGGAATCATACTTTCTGTTTAACTGCTACATCAGATTTCTGAATCCAGTTTTCCAAACCGTATATATAGGCACTCCGCTACAGCTCAGTTTTATTTTGGGCTTCTTTGAAGTCCTTACCACTATTTCTGTGTCTATCTAGCACAGATATAATGGTAGCCTGATAGGGTCTGGAGTCTCTGAATGAACTTAAAGGGAGTCTTTCACCTATACTGAGCGTTTAAGGGCCCTTTCACACTTGCGTTGGCCGGTTCCGGCATAGAGTTCCGTCGTCGGGGCTCTATTACGGAACAATCCTGATCAGGATTATCCTAATGCATTCTGAATGGAGAGAAATCCGTTCAGGATGCATCAGGATGTCTTCCGTTCCGGAACGGAACGTTTTTTGGCCGGAGAAAATACCGCAGCATGCAGTACTTTTTGCTCCGGCCAAAAATCCTGAAGACTTGCCGCAAGGCCGGATCCGGCATGAATGCCCATTGAAAGGCATTGATCCGGATCCGGCCTTAGCTTTTTCTGAATGGTTACCATGGCTGCCGGGACGCTAAAGTCCTGGCAGCCATGGTAAAGTGTAGCGGGGAGCGGGGGAGCAGCATACTTACCATCCGTGCAGCTCCCGGGGCGCTCCAGAGTGACGTCAGGGCGCCCTAGGCGCATGGATGACGTGATCGCATGTACACGTCATCCATGCGCCTGGGGCGCTCTGACGTCATTCTGGAGCGCCCCGGGAGCCGCACGGACTGTAAGTATGCCGCTCCCCCGCTCCCCGCTTCTACTATGGCAACCAGGACTTTAATAGCTTCCTGGCTGCCATAGTAACACTGAAAGCATTTTGAAGACGGATCCGTCTTCAAATGCTTTCCGTACACTTGCGTTTTTCTGGATCCGGCGTGTACCTCCGGCAAGTGGAGGACACACCGGATCCGGACAACGCAAGTGTGAAAGGGCCCTTAGACCGCTCAGATCAGGTTATAGACTCTATGACCCTCATTACAATGGCACCTTTGTTTACTGTGTCCCTCGTCCAGATCATGAAAAAAACACTTTATAAACATATGCAAATGAGCTTCTGAAGGTGCCCAGGGGCGGCGTTACTGGGTGATTTGCCCAGAAAAACACACCTCTTTCAGCCCTCTGGCCCGCCCTTCTGTCCTAATTATTACCTCCTCCTCTGCCTCCAGCAGTTGGACGCCACGAGCGGCAAGAGAAGTCAGGCTGGGAACTGGCCCGCAGCTGCGCACTGCACTGCCCATTATGGGCAGAGGAACAGCTTTTCATATTGCACATGCACCGGCCGGCTGTCTTTAGTTGGCTGCCGCTCGTGACGTCCGCCGGCTGGAGGCAGAGGAGGAGGTAATAATAGGACAGAAGGGCGGGCCAGAGGGCTGAAAGAGGTGTTTTTCTGGGCACATCGCCGATTAACACCACCCCTGGGCACCTTAAGAACCGTTGTTCATGATCTGGACAACGTTCACAGGAAACAAAGGTACCATTGTAATAAGGGTCAAAGAGTCTATAACCTGATCTGAGCGGTCTAAAACACTCAGATTAGGTAAAAGACTCCCTTTTAAAGGTATGGTGGAAGTTGAATACTGCTTCTGTGTAAGGGCGCATGCATACGACCGTTGTTGTTTTGTGGTCTGTTTTTCACGGATCCGTTGTTCCGTATCTGAGATTTTTTCCCTCTGATTTAGGTCCTCTTCCATTCCGTTATTCCACAAAACATATCCGGATGGTTTCCGTATGCGATAATTTTTTAGCGGATCGGAAACGGAAACAGTAACTTATTAATCACCAAGCACATTAGCAATATGGGCTGGGCATAGCATTTCTACAGTATGCATCCGCAAAATACAGATGAAATACCGATGACATGCAGATGTGTTCCATGTGCGTTACGTATTTTTTGCGGACCCATTGACTTGAATGGGTCTTCGGACCGTGATTTGTGGACAGTAATAGGACATGCCAGGGCTCCAGATGGCGACCAAAATGGTCGCCAATGCGACTTAGAATTTACAAATGGCGACAAGGCTTTTTAGTCTTGTCGCCATTTGCGACTAGATCCTCTGCGGCAGCTCTGCAGTTGAACAGCAACGGGCACAGGAGATGATAGTTCTCTGCCCCGCTGCCGCCGATGTTCTTCTCAGTCTGAGTCACAGCACACAATAGCAGAGACGCTGGCAGCAGGGAGGGGAGGGGCTCGGGAGGAGTGTAATCTGATCCTAGAGTGGAAGCTGCTTCTGCCAGCCCCTCCCCTCCCCGCCCACCAACCAATCAGAGCTGAGGCAAGGCAAACACTAGCAGCTCTGAGTCTGAGTCACACACTGTACAGGGAGTCTAAGAAAGAATCGAATGAGTCACAGGTGAAAAGAATCTAAAGATTCGACTTAGGGCCCTTTCACACTTGCGTTGTCCGGATCCGGCATAGAGTTCTGTCGTCGGGGCTCTATGCCGGAAGAATCCTGGATCAGGATTATCCTAATGCATTCTGAATGGAGAGAAATCCGTTCAGGATGCATCAGGATGTCTTCAGTTCCGGAACGGACCGTTTTTTGGCCGTAGAAAATACCGCAGCATGCTGCGCTTTTTACTCCAGCAAAAAATCCTGAACACTTGCCGCAAGGCCGGATCCGGAATTAATGCCCATTGAAAGACATTGATCCGGATCCGGCCTTAAGCTAAACGTCGTTTCGGCGCATTGCCGGACCCGACGTTTAGCTTTTTCTGAATGGTTACCATGGCTGCAAGGACGCTAAAGTCCTGGCAGCCATGGTAAAGTGTAGCGGGGAGCGGGGGAGCAGCATACTTACCATCCGTGCAGCTCCCGGGGCGCTCCAGAGTGACGTCAGGGCGCCCCAAGCGCATGGATCACGTGATCACATGGAACACGTCATCCATGCGCACGGGGCGCTCTGACGTCATTCTGGAGCGCCCCGGGAGCCACACGGACTGTAAGTATACCGCTCCCCTGCTCCCCGCTCCTACTATGGCAACCAGGACTTTAATAGCGTCCTGGGTGCCATAGTAACACTGAACGCATTTTGAAGACGGGCTCCGTGTTCAAATGCTTTCAGTACACTTGCGTTTTTCCGGATCTGGCGTGTAATTCCGGTAAGTGGAGTACACGCCGGATCCGGACAACGCAAGTGTGAAAGGGCCCTTAGTGACTCATTCGATTCTTTCTTAGACTCCCTGTACAGTGTGCCCCCCCCAACACCCCAGTATAAGAAACATTGGTGGCACAGTGTGCCCCTCCCAACACCCCAGTATAAGAAACATTGGTGGCACAGTTTGCCCCCCCCCAACACCCCTGTATAAGAAACATTGGTGGCACAGTGGGAAGTGCCAATGAGGATTAAAAAATAATGTAATAAATTAACTCGCCTCCTCCAGTTGATCGCCTAGCTGCCGGTCTCCTGTTCTTTCTTCAGGACCTGTGGTGAAGTCACTGAGCTCATCACATGGTCCATTACCATGGTGATGAATCATGTGATGTATCATGTGATGAGCACAGTGATGTCACCACAGGTCCTTTGACAGGTCCTGAAGAAAGAACATGAGACTATCAATTTGAGGTGGTGAGTTAATAATTTTTTTTTTTTTTTAACCCTCATTGGCACTGCTCCACCAATGTTTATTACAGGGAGTGCAGAATTATTAGGCAAGTTGTATTTTTGAGGATTAATTTTATTATTGAACAACAACCATGTTCTCAATGAACCCAAAAAACTCATTAATATCAAAGCTGAATATTTTTGGAAGTAGTTTTTAGTTTGTTTTTAGTTTTAGCTATTTTAGGGGGATATCTGTGTGTGCAGGTGACTAGTACTGTGCATAATTATTAGGCAACTTAACAAAAAACAAATATATACCCATTTCAATTATTTATTTTTACCAGTGAAACCAATATAACATCTCAACATTCACAAATATACATTTCTGACATTCAAAAACAAAACAAAAACAAATCAGTGACCAATATAGCCACCTTTCTTTGCAAGGACACTCAAAAGCCTGCCATCCATGGATTTTGTCAGTGTTTTGATCTGTTCACCATCAACATTGCATGCAGCAGCAACCACAGCCTCCCAGACACTGTTCAGAGAGGTGTACTGTTTTCCCTCCTTGTAAATCTCACATTTGATGATGGACCACAGGTTCTCAATGGGGTTCAGATCAGGTGAACAAGGAGGCCATGTCATTAGATTTTCTTCTTTTATACCCTTTCTTGCCAGCCACGCTGTGGAGTTCTTGGATGCGTGTGATGGAGCATTGTCCTGCATGCAAATCATGTTTTTCTTGAAGGATGCAGACTTCTTCCTGTACCACTGCTTGAAGCAAGTGTCTTCCAGAAACTGTCAGTAGGACTGGGAGTTGAGCTTGACTCCATCCTCAACCCGAAAATGCCCCACAAGCTCATCTTTGATGATACCAGCCCAAACCAGTACTCCACCTCCACCTTGCTGGCGTCTGAGTCGGACTGGAGCTCTCTGCCCTTTACCAATCCAGCCACGGGCCCATCCATCTGGCCCATCAAGACTCACTCTCATTTCATCAGTCCATAAAACCTTAGAAAAATCAGTCTTGAGATATTTCTTGGCCCAGTCTTGATGTTTCAGCTTGTGTGTCTTGTTCAGTGGTGGTCGTCTTTCAGCCTTTCTTACCTTGGCCATGTCTCTGAGTATTGCACACCTTGTGCTTTTGGGCACTCCAGTGATGTTGCAGCTCTGAAATATGGCCAAACTGGTGGCAAGTGGCATCTTGGCAGCTGCACGCTTGACTTTTCTCAGTTCATGGGCAGTTATTTTGCGCCTTGGTTTTTCCACACGCTTCTTGCGACCCTGTTGACTATTTTGAATGAAACGCTTGATTGTTCGATGATCACGCTTCAGAAGCTTTGCAATTTTAAGAGTGCTGCATCCCTCTGCAAGATATCTCACTATTTTTGACTTTTCTGAGCCTGTCAAGTCCTTCTTTTGACCCATTTTGCCAAAGGAATGAAAGTTGCCTAATAATTATGCACACCTGATATAGGGTCTTGATGTCATTAGACCACACCCCTTCTCATTACAGAGATGCACATCACCTAATATGCTTAATTGGTAGTAGGCTTTCGAGCCTATACAGCTTGGAGTAAGACAACATGCATAAAGAGGATGATGTGGTCAAACTACTCATTTGCCTAATAATTCTGCACTCCCTGTATACTGGGTGTTGGGAAGTGCACACTGCGCCACCAATGTTTATTATATTGAGGGGGGGCACACTGCGCCACCAATGTTTATTATACTGGGGTGTAGGGGGGCGCACTGTGCCACCAATGTTTATTATATTGAGGGGGGCACACTTCGCCACCAATGTTTATTATACTGGGGGGGCACACTGCGCCACCAATGTTCATTATATTGACCTTCTACTATGCATTATAACCATGTTATAAGGGAAAATAATACAGTGAATAGACTTTCATCCTAGAAACCATGAGTGAAAATCGCACCGCATCCACACTTGCTTGCGCATGCTTGCGATTTTCACGCAGCTCCATTAGCTTCTATGGGGTCTGTGTTGCGTGAAAAACGCACAACATAGAGCAAGCTGTGATTTTCACGCAACGCACAAGTGATGTGTGAAAATCACCGCTCATGTGCACAGCCCCATAGAAGTGAATGGGTCTAGATTTAGTGCGGGTGCATTCCGGTATTTTGAATGCCAGATCCGGCACTAATACATTCCTATGGGCAAAAATGCTGGATCCGGCATTAAGGCAAATCTTCAGTTTTTTTCGCCGGAGATAAAACCGTAGCATGCTGCGGTTTTATCTTTTGCCTGATCAGTCAAAATGACTGAACTGAAGACATCCTGATGCATCCTGAACGGATTACTCTCCATTCAGAATGCATGGGGATATGCATGATCAGTTCTTTTCTGGTATAGAGCACCTAGGACGGAACTCTATGCCGGAAAAGAAAAACGCTAGTGTGAAAGTACCCTAAAATATTAAGTTTAAATATAAAATAATATATAAACAATAAATAAATAAATAAACATATCACACAGCGCTGTCCAAACTATTAAATTATTAAAAAATATCTCCTATGAGGTGAGCATTCGCCATTTTTTAGTTACCTTGTCACCCAAAAGAATAGGATAGGACTGTTCTATTATGGGCCGAATGCTTTTTTTGGTGTTGTGTTTTTTTTTTGGGGGCGCGTTATTGAGTATCGCAATACTTTTTATGGTGATGAAAGCGAATCAAAATTTTGGTATAAAAACAACCCTATGCCGATCTGATCGGTGTAGCGTTTTCACGATACCAAAATTTTCATTCGGTTTCGATTTGGCGACTAAAAATTTTGATTTGGCTCCTACATTTTTCAGTTCAGGAGCCAATGGCTACTAGGTATTTTTTTTAGTCTGGAGCACTGCATGCACAACTTTTTTGCGGAAATGGAATGCACACGGAGTACCTTCCATTGTTTTTGCAGACTAATAGAAGTGCGGTCCGCAAAAAAACTGAACAGAAGCCGAAAGTAAATACGTTCGTGTGCATGAGCCCTAAGGGGAAAAAAGAGTGAGAAGAACATTAAGAATTGTGAAATATTGTTGTTTAAAGGGAACTTGTCACCAGGAAAATAGTTTATTTTCCCAGCAACATGTTTTAGAGCAGGGAGAACAGGACAGATTGATATATAGTCTTATAGGAAAAGATTCAATATAACTTGTATTTCTTTCATTTAAATCTGAGCTCATTCTAAGCTTTGACGTCAAGGAGGCGGTTCTATCAGTGATTGACAGATACCAGTTACTGAAATGACCTCCTTCTGGGCTTCAAAGCTCAGAGTGAGCAGGGATTTAATTTAATAAATTACTGAATCTTTCCCACAAAACGATGTATCAGTCTGCTCAGCTCATCCTGCTCTATGCAATGCTGCCATGTTTGGGCACCCCTTTACTGTGGACATTTATGCAACTTGAAGATGAATTGCTCTCCAAAGCGCATAAAGGTAAAGATGACACATTCGCTTTGTATTTGAAAAAAAAAAAAAAAAAAAAAAAAGTTTTGCATTATCAAAATAACAAAGAAGGAAAAGGTCCCAAAGCAAAAGTTTGGGCACCCTGAATGGTTAGTACCTAGTAGAACCCTCTTTTGGCAAGTATCATAGCTTGTAAACACTTTTTGTAGCCAGCCAAGGGTCTTTCAATTATTGATTGAGGGATTTTCATCCATTCTTACGTGCAAAAGTCGTCTACTTCTGTGAGATTCCTGGGCCATCATGCATGCACTGTTCTTTTGAGGTCTGTCCACAGATTTGCAATGATGTGCAGATCAGGGGCTGAGAGGGCCATGGTAAAACCTTCAGCTTGCGTCTTTTTGTGGATTTTGAGGCGTGTTTAGGATCATTATCCATTTGCCATCCACTTTTGAGCTTCAGCTTTTTTACATTTGGTGTTATGTTTGCTTCCAGAATTTGCTGGAATTTCATTGAATCCATTCTTCCCTCTACTCGTGAAATGTTCCCCTTACCTTTGGCTGCAACACAACCGCAAAGCATGATTGATCCAACCCCATGCTTAATTGTTGGAGATACATTCTATTTCTGAAATTCTATGCCCTTATTTCTCCTCATTGTGGCCAAAGCGTTCTATTTTATTCTCATCTGTCTGCAGGACTTGTTTCCAAAATGCATCAGGTTTGTTTAGATATTCTTTTGCAAACTTCTGATGCTGAATTTTGAGGTGGCTCCAGGGCTCCAGTGGGTGAACCTCTCCTAAATCCAGAGAGCAGGAACAGCTCTTACAAGACAAGGCTCTAGGCTCCAGTGGGTGAACCTCTCCTAAATCCAGAGAGCAGGAACAGCTCTTACAAGACAAGGCTCTAGGCTCCAGTGGGTGAACCTCTCCCAAATCCAGAGAGCGGGAACAGCTCTTACAAGAGCTAATAGTATAGCCAGGGGAGTATAGCAAATCTTCAGCGTATAGCAATCCCCCGTGTCGATCAGTTACCCAAACACCAGCCTCAACATGATGAAGGGTAAAACACACAGCATTGACTTATATACACAGGACATACTGAGGACATGACATAGCAGCCAATCCTGTACAGTTTAAACACAAAACTAACCCTATTCAACAAACACAATGGCATTGTCTGTGACGCAATTAACAAACACACTGGCGTTGTCTTTGACGCAATCAACAATGAACATGCAAACAGATATCTTCACCCCTTCCATAATGAATGAATGGGAAGAGGAGACACATGTGATGGGATTATCTCTTGAGTGCATCATAGGAGTCTACTGCTTTTATAATCAACCATTTTAATCCCATCACTAACGCAATCAGTGGGAGTCTCAATGCAGAGTTAACCCTTTTTGTGTTGCTGAATCCACACCATGTTTTTTTTAATGGTCAATAGGAAATATGTGGCATATAAATTACACACATAAATCAGGGTTCATAGTTCCTTGTAACCCCAAAAGGTCTGAGGGGGTCTCCATAGTTCTCGGTCCATAGTCTGTAGGAAGGAGGCTGGCCCTCAGGCTTCTCCAGCAGCGCCAGTGACGGTTCAGTCCGTCACACACATCATCTGTAAAACGCAGCAGAGGCAGTGTGATGGCTTGGGCATGCATGGCTGCCAGTGACACTGGGTCCCTAGTGTTTATTGATGATGTGACACAGGACAGAAGCAGCTGGATGAATTCTGGGGTTTTCAGAGACATACAGTACTGTGTGCTCAAATGCAGCCAAACTGATTGGTCGGCGTTTCATAATACAGATGGACAATGACCCAAAACATAAAGCCAAAGTAACTTAGGAGTTTATTAAAGCAAAGCAGTGGAATTTCTTGAATGACCAAGTCAGTCACCTGATCTGAACCCAATAGATCATGCATTTCACTTGTTAAAGACTAAACTTAAGACCGAAAGGCCCACAAACAAGCAGCAACTGAAAACCACTACAGTAAAGGCCTGGCAGAAACACAGGAGAAAACACAGCGTCTGGTGATGTTCAAGACTTCAGGCAGTCATAGCCAACAAAGGGTTTTCAACCAATTAATAGAAATGAACATTTTATTTACAATTATTTATTTGTCCAGTTACTTTTAATCCCCTGAAATGAAGGGATTGAGTTAAAAAAAACGCTTTAGTTCCTCACATTTTTATGCAATTATTTTGTTCAACCCACTGAATTAAAGCTGAAAGTCTGAACTTCAACTGCGTCTGAATAGTTTTGTTAAAAATTCATTGTGGTAATGTACAGAACAAAAATTTTAAAAATGTTGTCTCTGTCCAAATATATATGGACCTAACTGTATATATACTGTTTACTTCCTTTGCATCATAAAATATATATATTTTTTATAAAATCAAAATCAGTTGTATGTTGCCAGCATAGCTGTGTGAGGGTTTGTTTCTTACAGGATGGGCTGTCATTTTTATTGGTATTATTTTGGGGTAAATATTACTATACAACGCTTTTTATATAATTTTTCTGGTAGGTGAGGTGACAATCACAAATTCAACCCTTTTTTCCCTTGGATATTGGAAAAGGCAATTTTTTTCACTTTACATTTATTTATTTTTAATCCTTTTTCTACCTTTTTTTTTCATTATGTTTACAGCATGGTGTGGGAAGGTGTTAAAATAGTCAGTCATGAAGGTAGCTGTAATTTTGCAATGTCTTTATTTTATCTTTATTGCTCATCTTCTGTTCTTGGCTGTGGTCAAAAAGGGGTTATGCAGGAAGAGACAGGTTTATCTAGTAGCCCAATGCCTGTCCCAGATTCAACCTTCTTAGGATTGTGACACCATGAAGGAGTAAGCTTTACTAACCTCAGAAGGACCACAATATTCGCTTTGTCAAACATTACATGACAGTGAATAGTCCGGGTATGTATGGAGTGCTTCTTGCGATTTAGTGATGAACCAGCTCGATCTGGCATCTGTGCATGTAAAAGAACTATGTTTATTCAGCGTTCTCCTCCCTGACTGTACTGGTGTGTATTGGAGAAGGCATGGAAGTATTCAGAGATGGACCACAGCCTTGGACCGGAGAACGTGGTGGTCTCGGCAACCATAAGTCTCAGGAATGGGAAAGGATCACTGGATAGTGCTTCCAGGTCAAGTGAAACTATCCCTGTATTGGTGGATGGACAGGACACATTTGAACAAAGGTATAAATTGGATTTTAGAACCAAACCAGACCATGACGACCCCCTATATTCAATCACTTGCCTGCTCATGCTGCCTGCACCTCAAAAACATTTCTAGAATATGCCCCTTTCTTACTGTGGAGGCAACAAAAACTGCCAATCTTGCCCTGATCTATTCCCGTCTTGATTACTGTAACTGATTATTAATTGGCCTCCCCCCTGACTTTCTGCTCTCCAGCCTATCAAGAACAAGAGGTACTTTTCTCCAGGAGGTTTCAAGAGAAATATTCATATGTGCACAGATCCGTTTTCTATTGTGTCAGAAACCGGATCCGTCCCCATTGACTTACATTATGTGTCAGGATGGATCCGTCTTGCTCCGCACCACATCGCGGACAGAAAAACGCTGTCCGTGATAGGGATGCAACCAAATGGAATGGAATGCATTTTGGAGCATTCCGTTCTGTTCAGTTCAGTTTTGTCCCCATTGACAATGAATGGGGACAAAACTGAAGCGTTTTGTTCCGCTATTGAGATCCTATGACTGAACTCAGTAGTGGAATTGAAAACGCACATGTGAAAGTAGCCTTACTGGTAATTGGTTTCTGGAAGTCTCCACAATGGCACCCAAATTTTTCCTTACCCCCACCAAAATCTACTATATTTTATGATAATCTTGAATTCTTCTAAGTATATATGAAATTATTATATACATGAGTTTAGAATATTAATTTCTCCTACTTCGGTTCTTGGTAAATCTCTGATGGTGGGAGGAGGGGGGAAGCTTTTAAACCTCTCTGCGTGTTTTCCTGTCCCTGGCAGGGCGGAGCTATCTCAGGGATGCCATTGTGGAGACTTCTGAAAACCATTTACCAGTAAGTAATTGATCTATTTTTATTTTTTATGAACTTTATATAAGCACACTGTGGGATGCTGTATGGCAACACTGTAGGCCACCGTATCCTTCCCTACAAATATTCTAGGGAAAAAGGATTGTATAATATGGCATGTGTGCTGCATGCCAGAATCTCTTTTCTAACAGATTATTTCACATGGATACCAGGAAAACATAAGTGTGTTTTTTTTTTTTTTTATATGAAGCAGACTATTGCATAAGGTCCACTTGCTGTTGGTACAAATGTTGGAATAATATCTGAGTAAGTACCATTTGCAGCCTTTTTAACAAAAAGGTAAACCTACAATTTTTTTTTAACATTTTTAGGTAACTTACATTGGAAAAGATTGTATTATGATTCCAAAATTTCTTGCTAATGACTATGGACATCAAGCAAAGAGACTAGATCTGAGCTTTAATTTATTAAGGTAAGTGAATCCTGTATCATATTTTAACTAAAAATACCATTTCAAATGTGCATTTTGTTCCTAGTGAACAATTTCCTTTACCTAGTTTTTACAGAAAAATGGGGAATGCAGTTTAGTTTTCAGTAGGTATACAGTATATTGCAAAAAGTATATGAACCCCAAAATATTACATAGATCTGTTCATAATTGCCTTTCCTATAACGTCACAAAGCAGGAAGGACACAGTAGAATGTTATTTGTATCCTACCATGATCAGCACATCATTGGGGGACAGGCCTTGAAGGGCAACTTAATGAACAAAGGTTCTTACAAAGGCACATACTATTTTTTTTAGGGCCCTCTTTTGATAGAAGGGCTTGCTTTCAATCTTAATGGACTATATGTGTTGTTCTTATATAAGAAATAGACTATTATTCTTTGGTGGTAATAGGACAGGTAAACCTTTACTGTTGTTGTTCTGTTGTCTAATAGCAAGTAAGGCTCTGTTCACTTTGGTGAACATTCACCACTTCTGCCATGTGCTTTAGTAAATAAATGATATTACATTTCTTGTGCATCTTTTCTTATGGCTCTATTCCTGCTAAAAGTTTATAAATAAAAATACAACTGGGTGTTACCACTTGATTGCATGTCACTGTACAGTCTAATACTGTCCAATCAGTGCTGGCAATGTCAGACAGTGCAGAGTTACACCCCCTCAACTGGTCAATTTTTTTGTGTAAGGCAAATTGATCAAAATAATTTTTTGTTTTGTTTAAAACCCATACTTCCATCATACATGTATGACGGAGGTCCGGAAGGGATTAAAAGGGTATTCTAGCTATACTAAGTTATCCCCTATCCACAGCTTAGGGGATAACTATTAGAACAGTGGAGGTCTGACCACTGTCACCCCTACCAAGCACAAGAATGTGTGATCTGTGTGATGCGTCGTGTTGCTTCATTCATTCTCTAGGGGGTCTATCAAAAATAGTCTAGTACAGTGCTCACTAGTGTTGAGCGGCTCGAGCATCACTATGCCCGGCACATGGGGGAGTTCAGCCGAACACTGCGCGTGCTCGAGTGCGATGCTCGTGTCAGTGTATTTAAATCTAATTTAGCCTCTATTTCTATGCAGAAGATTGCTTTACAGTGAGGGAATCCCTCAGTGTGAGTCCGCGGTTTAGGAGTCCCTACTCTGACTCCATATATAGCTATGGCCATATATAGAGTCAGTGCTTGGGGACACCCAGTGTATTTAAATCTAGCTTTGTATTTCAGAAAAGTTTCTGCTGGGATTTGAACTCATGACCTTCTGCATTAGAGGCAAGGCACTTAACCACTCAGCTATAATAGCTGCATAGCCAGTTACAAAAAAAAATATGAGACTTCTACTGTAGAGGAATACTCACTACTAGTAAGTATTCCTATATAGTAGAAGTCTCATTTTTTTTTTTTTGTGACTGGCTATACAGATATATAGTGTAGTGGTTAAAGTTATCGGCTGTGAGTTTAAATCCCGGCAGAAACCATATTATGCTCTCATTTCGTTTTCTGTGAATTGATTCATATACAGTACAGACCAAAAGTTTGGACACACCTTCTCATTCAAAGAGTTTTCTTTATTTTCATAACTATGAAAATTGTAGATTCACACTGAAGGCATCAAAACTATGAATTAACACATGTGGAATTATATACATAACAAAAAAGTGTGAAACAACTAAAAATATGTCATATTCTAGGTTCTTCAAAGTAGCCACCTTTTTGCTTTGATTACTGCTTTGCACACTCTTGGCATTCTCTTGATGAGCTTCAAGAGGTAGGCGCCTGAAATGGTTTTCACTTCACAGGTGGGCCCTGTCAGGTTTAATGAGTGGGATTTCTTGCCTTATAAATGGGGTTGGGACCATCAGTTGCGTTGTGGAGAAGTCAGGTGGATACACAGCTGATAGTCCTACTGAATAGACTGCTAGAATTTGTATTATGGCAAGAAAAAAGCAGCTAAGTAAAGAAAAACGTGTGGTCATCATTACTTTAAGAAATGAAGGTCAGTTAGTCCGAAAAATTGGGAAAACTTTGAAAGTGTCCCCAAGTGCAGTCACAAAAACAATCAAGTGCTACAAAGAAACTGGCTCACATGCGGAACGCCCCAGGAAAGAAAGACCAAGACTCACCTCTGCTGCGGAGGATAAGTTCATCCGAGTCACCAGCCTCAGAAATCGCAGGTTAACAGCAGCTCAGATTAGAGACCAGGTCAATGCCACACAGAGTTCTAGCAGCAGACACATCTCTAGAACAACTGTTAAGAGGAGACTGTGTGAATCAGGCCTTCATGGTAGAATATCTGCTAGGAAACCACTGCTAAGGACAGGCAACAAGCAGCAGAGACTGGTTTGGGCTAAAGAACACAAGGAATGGACATTAGACCAGTGGAAATCTGTGCTTTGGTCTGATGAGTCAAAATTTTAAATCTTTGGTTCCAACCATCGTGTCTTTGTGCGATGCGGAAAAGGTGAACGGATGGACTCTACATGCCTGGTTCCCACCGTGAAGCATGGAGGAGGAGGTGTGATGGTGTGGGGGTGCTTTGCTGGTGACACTGTTGGGGATTTATTCAAAATTGAAGGCATACTGAACCAGCAGGGCTACCAAAGCATCTTGCAGCGGCATGCTATTCCATCCGGTTTGCGTTTAGTTGGACCATAATTTATTTTTCAACAGGACAATGACCCCAAACAAACCTCCAGGCTGTGTAAGGGCTATTTGACCATGAAGGAGAGTGATGGGGTGCTGCACCAGATGACCTGGCCTCCACAGTCACCGGACCTGAACCCAATCGAGATGGTTTGGGGTGAGCTGGACCGCAGAGTGAAGGCAAAAGGGCCAACAAGTGCTAAGCATCTCTGGGAACTCCTTCAAGACTGTTGGAAGACCATTTCAGGTGACTACCTCCTGAAGCTCATCAAGAGAATGCCAATAGTGTGCAAAGCAGTAATCAAAGCAAAAGGTGCCTACTTTGAAGAACCTAGAATATGACATATTTTCATAGCTTATACCCTGTGGGACCAAGTGTAGGAGGAGAAAAATTAAAGCACTAATTGTCACATCATAGGTGTGTACCACCAATCATTCAATAGCAATGCATAGGTGGTATACAGTGGGGGCAAGTGATGGTCCCAGCAAATAAAGTGCCAGATGTTGAATAGGAAGGATAGTTGAATCTGCCTACTCCAAATATCAGGCTGATAATTCCACTGAGACTAACAAAGACACCACTGTGTATTATAATAGTGCACTCAGCTAGTATAAGCTGCCGGTACATGTGCAGCCCATACGGCCAAGAAAGCTACCTGCTCTATACTCCAGCCAAATCGCATGCTACTGGTGTAGCTCTGGGGCAGTAAAGCAGGATGAGTACAGTGCTGGCTTGACGCATTTCAATTGTAAATATCGTCAGGAGCCTAGGTAAGTAGCAACCTTATGTGTTTCAATTCTAAATATCATCAGGAGCTAAGTAAGTAGAAACCCTATGTGACCGCACCACTGGGCCAGTACAAGAAGGGAAGGACCCACCCCCAAGGCTGGGCAGGATGCGCACCGCTGCCAGTCAGGAGGCGGACAAACCCCCGGTAAGCTAAAGCCAGTCTGCAGACAGTGCTTCGTGGATGCGCTTCAGGTGCATAGAAAACAGTGCAAGTGGGAATAAAAAGTGGTTAAAGCCGACAGGGGGGGAAAGTGGGGATCTTCTGCATAGACCTCAGTGGGACCCCTCACCCTCCCCTCTTCCGAGCAGGGGGTGCCTTGGGTTCTCCCATTGACTTCAATTGTGCTTGGGTGCTCGGTAGAGCACCCGAGCATCCCGAAGTGCTCTACTCGAGCACACAAGCACATTGGTGCTCGATCAACACTAGTGCTCACCTATTTTTGGCAGTCTCATAGAGACTGAATAGAGCAGCACAGCACATGCTCAACCATCCTCTTCATTTATTTGGGGATTCATCTACCCCATTTTCATGATCTGTGGCCGTTCCACCAGTCAAACCCCACCAATCTAATAATTGTAACCTATTCCGAGGATAGAGGATAACTTTATAACCCCTTTTAAACATTATAACTAGCATTCTGCTATATTATATCTACATGATTATATGTTTCATAAAATTATTTTAAATGCTGGTTCATTTTATGGCTCTTTGTTTACTGACCAGTGTAAAAGGATGTTGTGAAATTCATGGACTATTATTGCATTTTATTTGTTCTTATAGTTATAATCATTTTTGCAGATTTAGGGCTCAATACCTGATTTAGTAAATGTTGCAATCCTGCATTGTTTCTATTTTATATTGAGAGTTTCAGTAGATGAGATCAAGCTATTATTATTTATTATTATTTATTTGCTAAAATACTGTATATAGAATACAAGGCCTAAAATTCTATATTTAGCACGGTCATTTTATCAGTAGCACAATAAAGAATTGTTACATGAATGATCATTGTGTCACTGGCCTACGAAGAGTCTGCAGCACTCACTAGAGCGCCCCAGCCTCTGCAAACAGCTCATCGGTGGAGGGTGCCAAAAGTAGGATCCCCTTCGAACAGATATTGATAACCTATCCTGAGGATAAGCCATCAATATTGATCTTTCCGAAAAAACAACTTTAGACTAAACATTGAAAATCTATAGAGTGGAAAGGAAACGATTTTTATCAGCGGGAATACCCTGTAAAATAAAGATCATCCATTTACTCTTTTGTCTTGAGTCCATAATTATTAATACTTTTTTGAAGATTTGGGAGCACCATTTTAAGGGTGCTAATGTACTTTTGGTAGAGTAGCAAGAAGTAAGGTGCAAAGGATCAGACTGCACAGTTTTTTTTGTAGTCTCAAAGAAAAAGAAACCTGCATAGGAGCTGTAGATACAAAGTGGTGGTATCGACACAAATTGCAGAGTAGGTTCTTATACATTTTTAGATGCATTAAAGTAGTAAAAATGGACGCAATACATATTACAAGTATGCTAAGAGCAGGGGGCAGTGTAAAATAAATATGATATACCTTGCTCACTTTTGAAATGTTCTGCTGGCCCATTCCACAGCACCAGTGCCCTCTGCTCTGATCCTTGCTCAGCCTTTACGGTCAAGTATAGCCAGTCACAATGCAAGCACAGCAGGGATTGGAGCAGCGGGCATCAGAGATCATTGGACATTTTAATGGTGAGCAGGGTGTTTTTTTTGTTTTTTTTTTTATTGTCAATCGCATCTTGCTCCCTGCATAATTTTGAAGGAAAATGGATAACGCTTTGAATTGTAACTGTGGAGTACAGAGACAGCACTCTGCTGACATGTCATATTCAACCCGTGCACATCATCTAAAAGGTATGCAAGGTTCACCCTGACCCCAGTGTGGAGAAATTGATGCAAGGTTTAGGACAGTGTGTGTTTGTCCCTTTTCCCCCTTTTGATCATCAGATTAAATGCATTTTATTAATTGTGACAGCAAAGATTTAAGTACAGTGTGCACACTGTAGTAAAGTGTTAAATAAGATTTGTTCTGCATGTCAATCTTGAGTGTAGTTAAATGCCCACCCGTCAGTTTGTGTGAGCCATCTTGTCTTAAATTCTAAGTCTTAGTTGACCTTTACTACAAACTGTATCAGCCTCATGTTTTCTTGCATCCATACAACTTGCTTGAGTTCAGTCTTTGAAGAATCTATTACTTCTTCAAGTAAATATTCTCCCCCTATTTATATGTGTAATGTATTGTTATGTTACTATGATGGCACTGTGTGAATCAGCAATTAATTCAATGCACATGAATGTTTTAAATCTTTTTTTCAACAATATTTATGCCAAGTCACAACTTTTCACCTGCAGAGTTTAAGCTTGATTACTTAACCCCTTCACGCATAATCACATACATGTACGTGAGGCTTCTTGCTGCATCCTCATGTGCATGTACGTGATGTGATCCGTAGCATGGGCCTGTTACTGATAGCTGGACCCCTGCTGCATCTGCCGGCATCGCCGCATATCAGCTCCATAAAAATATCACATGATCTAACCCCTCAGGTGAACACCGTAAAAAAATAAAAACTGTACCAGAAATGCCATTTTTTTTTGTCGCCTACATCACAAAAAGTGTAATTCCAAAGATCAATAAGACATATGTACCTCAATATAGTACCAAACAATCATCTGTTCCCACAAAGAATGAGCCCCTACATTAGACAATTGGCAAAAAAATAAACATGGCTTTCAAAAAATTGAGATGCTAAAACATGTATTTTTTCAAAAATGCTTTTATTGTGTAAAACTGAAATGCATAACAAAATTATTAGTTACTGCCGCGTCCGTAACAACTTGCTGTATAAAAATATCACATGATCTAACCCCTAAGGTGAATTCCATAAAAAAAAAAAATTCTTTAGTCATTTCCCCCCCAAAAAGTGTCATATTGAATGATCAAAAAAATTATATGTACCCAAAAATGGTACGAATAAAGGTCAACTCTTCCTGCAAAAAAGAGCCCCTTCACAAGACGATTGGCAGAAAAATACAAGAAATGTAGCTTTCAGCAATTGAAGACACAAAAACATAATTTTTGTTTTAAAAAATACTTTATTATGTAAAACTGAAACAACCAAAAAATACACATTTGATATTGTCGTGTCTGTATCAACCTGCTCTATAAAAACAACACATGATCTATCCTGTCTGGAGAACTCAACAAAAATAAGAACTGTGCCACAACAGCCATTTTTTGGTTACCTTGCCTTACAAAAACTTAATATTGAGCAATCAAAAATCATATGTACCCAAAAATAGTACCAATAAATCCCACACCTCATCCCATAGTTTACAAAATGGGGTAACTTTTTGCGAGTTTCTACTCTAGGGGTACATCAGGGGTCTTCAAATGGCAACTTAAAATTATCCCAGCGACATCTGCCCTCCAAAATCCATATGGCGCTCCTTTCCTTCTGCGCCCTGCCGTGTGTCCATACAGCAGTTTACCACCACGTGTGGTGTTTCTGTAAACTGCAGAATCAAGGTAATAAATATTGAGTTTTCTTTGGTTGTTAACCCTTGCTGTGTTACAGGAAAAAATTGATTAAAATGGCAAATCTGCAAAAAAAGTGATATTTTGAAATTGTACCCCCATTTTTCTTTCATTCTTGTGGAACACCTAAAGGCATAACAAAGTTTGTAAAATCAATTTTAAATAATGTGAGGGGTGTAGTTTCTAAAATTGGTATTTTCTTCTTTGTAAGCCCCACAAAGTGACTTCATAACTTAACTGGTCATTAAAAAGTGTGTTTTGAAAATTTTCTTAAATATTTTAAAAAGTCTAAAGTCTAAGCCTTATAACGTCCTAAAAAAATTTAAATTACATTTTCAAAATGATGCCACCAGGAAGCAAACATCTGGGAAATGTACAGTAATGACTTTTATGAAGTATCAAAATCTGCTTTAAAAGCAGATAGGTACATTCAATTTTAAAAAAAAATTATTTCTCCAAATTTTCTGTAAATTATTATTTTTAAAAAATAAATAAAGGGGAAACCTATTGACTCAAATTTGCCACTACCATGAAGTATAATATGTCACGAGAAAACAATCTCAGAATCACTTCCAGAGTCATTACCACATAAAGTGAAACATGTCGGATTTGCGAATTGTGGCTTGGTCTTTATGGTGAAAACTGGCTAGGTCTTGAAGGGATTAAAAGGGTTGTCTTATGAAGATCATGTGGATATAATGGGGGGGGGGGGTCATCTGCTTGGGATCCCCTTCTGTGAGCTAGAACTCTGTAGTAATGTGTCCCGCTCTGACAGACTCAAGCCACCATGGCCTATTTTTTGTATGACAGATTTACTGTAATTTTTTATTGGTACGTTCCTATAAATGGTTGTCTTAAATTAATTTGAATATGTATGCACTGGCAGCTTTCCTGGTGAATGTGGCAAAAAGAATTAAATAATTAAATGTAAACAGTCTTACTGCATGGTTTTGTTCCTTCATTAGCATAAGCACAAATCCTTTTGTGAGGCAGAATGTGCACTAGGTGTTTTACTGGAGTGCACTCTTCTGATTTCTTTCAGTCACTCACTGTGCAGGTTTCTACAAACTGCTCCATATACTTGTATGGAGTTGTGTTGCAGTTAACAGCACAGAGGTGCCGGAAAGCAGCCTTGTGAAGAAGAAATGCCATCTCTTTGCTCCCTTAAAAGGCGTGGTTCGCAGGTTGGAAATCCTCTGAAAGGTTATGTCATATCGTAGTGATATACCATGACATTAAATGATACGAATATCCCTTTAAATGTCTAGTGAAAATATGCATACCTATATGGAGTAACATAAAATGTAGTAGCCCCATATATACCGAACAAGTATTGCGTGTCTACCCATTACTACAACTCTCTGCACAACTGGGGAGCTATATGTTAATTTACAAATGCATTGAATAATCCCTTACCAACAGTTGCATAGTGTGCGGTGGCCATTCGAGGGTCCTCTTCTAGTATGCCACCTTTTTGTGGTGAAGATCTAGAAGATTGCAGTGCTGTGTATGCATACAGTGTCTAGCCTGTTGCTAACTGTTTTGAGCATCAGGCACTGATCGTAGATCGATAAAGTTGGTCTCCAATCATTTAATCGATAAGGTGCTGCAGTCAATGGTGTCTTTGATAGAGGGAGAGGATTCCCACTGTCGGCTTATGGTCACTGCCTTCCCCTACCAGATGCATTACTAGAGCAGCTGGAAGCCTCAAGGCCATTTTACATGTGCAGGCTGTCAGGAAGATTATCGGGAACGAACATTCGTGCAGACACTTGTTCTGCTTAATTAGCCCCTGTAGGTGTGCCACCAATCACCTAATGAATAAGAAAATGTTTCTGAGCAACAGATTGTCTCGTGTAAACAGGGATCTGCTGCCCAGAAGCAGTCAATGTGTATAGACGACATGAGTATACAGAAGAGATTATTGCTGCATGAGGAGCAGGCAGTTATTGGGGATGAATAGTATGTTCCTGATAATTACCTTCGTAGTTGGCTCAGGTCTGCTATAAGCATCTGCTTATAAGGCTGGAGTTTGCCTGTCAGCTTGACAGCTAGTTTTACTTCGAAATCCTTGTATTTAAAAACATTATAGACTTGATTTAACAAACAGTTGCTGCTTCAAGTCCCCTAGGAAGTTAAATGAAGTTTTAATACAGTGTTTTATTAAAAAGTCCTCTTCTCCAAAAATTATTTTTAATTTTTTTTCAAGTTCTACTTTCCCAAACATATTTGTTGTACTGTCACAATTTTAATGATTAATAGAATAAGTCTAATAGTACACAGCATGGTAAATAGCAAATAATACATAAAGCAAATGCAAAAAAACTGTTGTGTAATTGCTAGATATTTTTTTATTAAAAAAATAAACTATATGTCCCCCGAAATAGTAACAGAAAAAAGTCAACCTGTTGCACAAATCAACAGGTCATCATTCTCTTACTTTTGATTAAAAATTGAAAATGTTATGGCTCTTGGAATATAAAATAAATTAAAAAATCACTTTTTTTGTGAAACGTCTTAGGCTACTTTCACACCTGCGTTTAGGTGCAGATCTGTCTGGTATCTGCACAGACGGATCCGCACCTATAATGCAAACGCTTAGATCCGTTCAGAACGGATCTGTTTGCATTACCATGAACAAAAAAAAAATGTTGTTTTTTTTTTGTTCATGATAGTGCAAACGGATCTGTTTTGACTTTACATTGAAAGTCAATGGGGGACGGATCCGTTTGAAAATTGAGCCATACTGTGTCAACTTCAAACGGATCCGTCCCCATTGACTTACATTGTAAGTCTGGACGGATCCGTTTGCCTCCGCACGGCCAGGCGGACATCCAAACGCTGCAAACAGCGTTCGGGTGTCCGCCTGCTGAGCGGAGCGGAGGACAGACGGAGCCATACTGATGCATTCTGAGCGGATCCGCATCCACTCAGAATGCATTAGGGCTGGACGGATCCGTTCGGGGCCGCTTGTGAGAGCCTACAAACAGAACTCACAAGCGGAGCCCCGAACGCAAGTGTGAAAGTAGCCTTATATAGTACTTCAGAAATAATAATAAAAATAGCCAAAAATGTTAGCATTTTTTTTTCTGTGAATATTGAGTTTACATAAAATACCCCTTTCTGATAGAAGTGTACTCCTAACAGATAAATACCCCTATCTCTGGAAGTCTTGTCAGCTATTTTCAATGGCTTCTTCATTGTTACTTTCATTTGCCCATAGACACGACCACGGGAAGTATTTGTTCCAGGTGCTGTGCATGCACAGTTGCATCATATTATTTCATCTTCTGCAGCACTCCCAGCCTTGCCTCCAAAGTGCTTCCATATACCCTCATCATTGAGATTACAACATCAATAAGGAAAAGTTGTAGAATTATGAAAATCACAGGATCGATAGACATGTTAATGATAGCAAATGATAAAAAATGTAAACACAATATTCAGAATGTTCTGATTTATTAAGTATAGAGTATGAACATGACTCACAGAAATACATGCACTTACATACCTTGATATACTATCAATGAGGTTATTAATGGTTGTCTGAGGATTGTTCTGCCATGCTGAATACATTTGGGAACGCAAATCATCAAGATCTGCTGCTGGCAGCTCCTTTTGCAATTGCTAGCCAATTATGTCCCAGATGTGCTTGATAGGAGACAAGTATGGAGACACTGCAGGCCATGGTAACACGTTTGGGCCATGTAGGCTGATCATGGCAGCACGAGCAACATACAACCTGGTGTTGTCTTGTTAAAAAAACCGCTCCTTTACACTTTAGAGAAATGGCTGTAAAACTGGTTTTCTGACCAGATCAATGTATCACCGAGCTGTTAGTGTACCTGAAATGAAGACTAGAAGGGTCCAGCTACCATACATCAAGCAACCCCACAACATAATCCTAGGAGTAGGACTGATGTGATGGTCCCTTGTAAAGGTCTTTTCATGGCATTGCATGTGTGGTCTCAATAACGGTCTCCGGCTATCATTGCATCAGAGACAAAAGCAGGACTCATGAAGAGGGTGGTCCTCTATTCCAGACTCTATTGCAGTCTTGATTGTACACCTTGATAGCCTTTAGAGCAGTGGTGTGAGGTCAATAGAAAACCTTTAGCGCGATATAGCCCAATCTCATGCAAACATCTTCTGATGGTTTGTGTATACACTTTGCCTCCCTAGGCTTGGGATGTGAGGTTCAATTTAAATGTAGTACAGAATGGATCACTACGCACTATTCTTTTAATCAGACTGTCTGTGCAGAGTATTGCTCTTGCTATCATTCCAGTTCATAATTGTTCTCACAACCACCAGAACATATATAATTGAACAGTGCTGACCTCTTGGCCTAGATGTGTAGCGATCTGCTGGAGTGATTAAAATAAGGTCCCTCAGTTCAAGGATTCTGTCCCTCTCTGATTGCGACAAGTGGTGATAACTAACTGGCATGTCAACGAACATAAGACCTTGCACAATCATCTGATATGACTTGATCCTATTTTTAAGATTTTATGTGGATAAAAAAACTTCTACTCTGGCCTTTATGCCCCTCCCTCACACCATATATTGGAGCTATGTGCTTGAAAATGTGATCATTTGTAGGTCTTAGTGACACCTGCTACTTTCTAGATTTGCACAACCTTACAGCTTGTCCTTGTTGTAGGAGTGTAGAATACACTGGGATGTGTCCGAGCAGGCACATAAACCTGAAGCAGTCCTCATGTGTGAAATCAGCAATACACTCCCATAGGTCCATGCTGCTAATCACTAAGCCAGGCATGCTCAACCTGCGGCCCTCCAGCTTTTGCAAAACCACAACTCCTATTATTCCCTGACAGCCTACAGCTATCATCCCACAGAAGGGCATCGTGGGAGTTTTACAACAGCTGGAGGGCCGCTTGTTGAGCATCTCTGCACTAAGCCAACCAGCATGCAAGTCCTTGGCTCATCGCTAGTGTTAGTTGTTTTGTTTTTGGCAGAGACCGTACCCGCTGAATATATAAACAAACAGCTCATCCGTAGATTGAGGTTATGTGGTGGAAGCATACAGCCCACCCATAAGCCTTGAAGAATGAATAAGAGCAATTAAGATGAAGGTGATCAAAAAGGGCTAATGTCAAATATATTTTAATGATTTTTATATTGCTGGTGTAATAGTTTGCCCTCTTCTACCACTTCCTGCTGTTCTCTTACAAAGGTTGATGCTGGTACGACAGCTTAAAGTAGAACATATTGCTTTCATTTAAATTGTGTGAGCTGTTTGTATGGGTGCATTAGATGCCACTTGCTCTGTTGGTATGATACATAAAGATTAAGTATTGGTTTGCTACAGTGCGATTGTAGGTAGTAGAAGAATGTGGAGAATAGGCAGAATAAGGGGACTGTAGATATGTCTTGATAGAAATGCATATTTATTAGCATGGATGGTTGTTATTAATGTAGCTGTCACACTGAAACGCATTTTTGGCATTAAATCCATTTAGTATGTGCATTATTTGGCCTAGAATGCCATGAGGACATCAAAGCCCCCTTAGGCATAAGAGCACAGTGCCCTGCTGTGGAAGCAGAAGGGAACTTGATCAATAAACCTGACATTTAATGCAGAGCAAATAGAATAAAAGATTTTTTTTTTTTTTTTTACAAGACATGAAAAATCACCTTGTGGCAGCTGGCAGGCTGAAGCAGTAACTGCACAGGCGTGGTAACGTTGATCTGACAAGTAAAAAGGAGAGATGATGGGTATAAGTTGGTTTTGTTTCAAACTACTTTCTTGACCTGTCAGACTTTGAAGGTGTCTGAATGGCCTTTTTTCATAATTTTTTTTTTTTGTCCTGTGAAAATTGTAGTCTTAGGTAGTTATGGTGCAGTTATGTCTTTGATTGTAAATGCTGTGGTTTTAATTGATTTCACTTTAGCTGTTGAAGCTGTCAAGCATTTATAATCCGTACATCCTATAGATACAGCGCTGGTATGTCATGCTTCAATGTGTAGTTATCAGGAAATTAATATCCTTAATGAACTGGTGCTTTCAAGCTAACAGGGCGTAAAATCCAACTTACCCTTTTCAATTGCTAATAGCATATCCCCCTCCCTGTTTTTAGTTTAGTGAACAGTCTTCCAGCAGCCTGTTCCTTTGATGCCCGACAAAATGCCAGCTTTGCTGTGGGTACATTGCATGATCAATTACAATAAATATAGTAATTACACCAGAGTTAGTAATTAACATAATTGTAGTCAATTACTACAAATACAGTGTACGGCTAAATAAATGAGAATGGAGAAATTAGCAAGCTAATTGATTTATCTTTATAACGGCTTTGTTTCCTGTTGCATAGACTTAGTAGCTTTATTAATTTTTTTTTTTTTTTTTTACTTTTTCACCCTTCCATTTTAACATAATTTGTTAAACGTTGAAAGAGCATCTGTCTGATATTAAAATAATTAAAACAATACTTTTATACATTTGCTTTCCAGTTTATCTATGTTTAAGATGTGTAATTCCCATTTTAACACTTTATAAGCAGTACAATTTTACAGTTTGACGTGTTCATCCAGGACTTTAAAACTGATGGCCCATCCTTAGGATTAGATTGTTGGGGGCCGACACTTGGAACACATGCTAATCAATTATTTGAAGGTGTTGCTCCTTCACTGTTTACAAAGCACAGCTTTGTATTGGTATTACCTGACTGGGATGCAGCTGTGGTGAATTGTAATACCAGCACAGCCAAGGTAGTTATGTTTGACTTAGGGTACTTTCACGCTAGCGTTGTTAGAATCCAGCAGGCAGTTCCGGCAACAGAACTGCCTCCCGGATCCGAAAAGCCATGTACAAACGGATAGCTTCCGGAAAAACAAATCCGATATTTAAATTTTTTCAAAGATCAGAAGCGAAATTAACTTCTACTATATCCCTGCGCGTGCGCAGACTGGAAAACTGGATCTGGCGATGCGGCAATTTCCAGAACACTAGTACCGGATCTGGTATCAATACATCTCTAGGGAAATAAATGCCGGCAAGTGCGGTATTGTTTCGGGATTTTGGCTGGAAAAAAATACCGCAGCAAGAACAAGGGACGGAACGGAAGACATCCTGATGCATACTGAACGGATTGCTTTCCATTCAGAATGCATTAGAACAAGCAAAGCAACAAGAGGGTCAGACAATACTTGTAGTCAGTAAACAGGCAGAGGTCAGGGCAGGCAGATTACATGCAATTCTGAAACGAATCCAATAGCAGGTGTTAGTCCTGGGCCTTCTGCCATACCTCCTGCTGTCTCACCTGTCATATCCCCAGCATCTCCTGCCTTGCTGCCTGCTGTCCCCACCAGATGGTGCAGACATGTCCTCTGGCCACGCTGCCTCCGTGCTCGATCCCATGCTAGCTTCCTGTAGGGGAGCGCACGCCGCTTCCTGTCATTTATGCTTCCAGGGGCGTGTGCTTCCTGCCTCCCAGCACTTTTAAGTAGCAGCTTTGTCATCCAGGAAGTTGCCTGAGCGTTGAGTTACTAACAGTATTTGCGAAGGTGTTCTGTTCTGATCTTTTGTGTTTGACACAGCTTGTTTGATCATTCTGTTTGCCTGCCACCTGCATTGACTACAGGACCTCTTGGACCTTGAGTGAGCCTGTCTGATCCTCTGTACCACGCTACTATCTGATACCGGCTTCTGACCTTTGGCTTGTCTCTGACCACGCTTTAGCTTCTGCCTCTGACAATCATCATCATCATCTGCTGCTTTTACTCCAGTCTGTAATACCACTTCTCACCACAGTGTCTGCTATTGTACTCAGTTCACACTAACTGCGGTTCTTACCGGAACTTGAACTATTGTAGTGTTACCTGTTGTCTGACTCAGTGAGTCAGCAGTCAATCATATTAGATGATCCTGTAGGTAGTGGTTCTCTGCACTGTGTCCTGTCTCCTGTGAGAGTGCTGAATAACACCCTAGGGCAGGGTTGGGGAACCTCCTGCCCATGGGCCGTATGCGGCCTGCGGGATAATTTCATATGGCCCTTGGCCCCCCCAGAGTATATAGTGAAAATGCTAATGACTGCTTCCATTATGGAAGCGGTCATTAGCATGTTGGAGGCATAGGAAAGTGAGAACTGCACTGTCTGTACTCGCCTTCCCTGGCCTTCTTCCAGCACTGCACTGTGCCCTGACACATACAGGACATGGAGACGCGCTCTATGACCTACGCTGTGCGCTGTCAGGTCACAGTACAGTGCGGTGGGAAGATGACCAGGGAGGGTAAGTGGATCTGCCAAGAGACAGCACTGTCCGGAGCTGGAAAGGTTTGTTTATTTATTTATTTTAAATTTCTGATCTGAGGTCTGATTTGGGCTGATCTGATGCTAATGGAGGGTGGGGAGGGTCTGATGGGGGTCTGATCTGAGGCTGGGGGACCTATTGGGGGTCTGATCTGAGGTGAGGGTCTGATGGGGCTGATCTGAGGCTGGGAAGGGTCTGATCTGAGGCTGGGGTGTCTGATGGAGGCTGATTTGAAGCTGGGGGGTCTGTTGGGGGCTGATCTGAGGCTGGGAGGTATGATGGGGGTGTGATCTGAGGCTGGGGGTCTGATCTAAGGCTGGGGAAGGACTGGTCTGAGAGGCTAGCGGTCTGGTCTGAGGCTGGGTGTCTCATGAGGGTCTGGTCTGAGGCTGGGGGGGGGGGGTGTGATCTGAAGCTAGAGAGGGTCTGATTGGGGTCTAATCTGAGGCTGAGAGGTCTGACGGAGGCTGATCTGAGGCTGGAGGGGCTGATGGGGCTGATCTGAGGCTAGGGAGGGTCTGATCTGAGGCTGGGAGGTCTGATGAGGGTCTGATCTGAAGCTGGGGGGTCTGATGAGGGTCTGATCTGAAGCTGGGGGGTCTGATGGGAGTCTGATCTGACGCTAGGGAGGGTCTTATCTGAGGTTGATGTAGGCTGTGGGGTCTTATAGGAGGCTGATTTGAGGCTGATGGAGGTGGGGGCATATCTGAGGCTTAAAAAAGGGACAGTTGCGAAGAAAGAGGCAGGGACAGTGGCAAGGAGAGTGAAAGCTGGGTGAACCCCTCTCCCCTAGGGTGAGCTTGGCTGCCATTAATGCCAAATAAAGAACTAAATATGTAACATTCTGAACTTAAAAATTAGACTGCTATGTGTGGTCAAAATGGCACCTGTACTATATGTAATATATATAGTGCAGGCGCCATTTTGTGCTGCGAAAATACAGCGATCTAAATTTTTTTTTTAAATTGAAGTGCAATTTTCTGTAACTGTCCCCTGAGTCACTTATACAGACGTGGACAAAATTGTTGGTACCCTTTGGTCAATGAAAGAAAAAGTCACAATGGTCACAGAAATAACTTTAATCTGACAAAAGTAATAATAAATTAAAATTCTATAAATGTTAACCAATGAAAGTCAGACATTGTTTTTCAACCATGCTTCAACAGAATTATGTAAAAAAATAAACTCATGAAACAGGCATGGACAAAAATGATGGTACCCCTAACTTAATATTTTGTTGCGCAACCTTTTGAGGCAATCACTGCAATCAAACGCTTCCTGTAACTGTCAATGAGACATCTGCACCTCTCAGCAGGTATTTTGGCCCACTCCTCATGAGCAAACTGCTCCAGTTGTGTCCGGTTTGAAGGGTGCCTTTTCCAGACTGCATGTTTCAGCTCCTTCCAAAGATGCTCAATAGGATTGAGGTCAGGGCTCATAGAAGGCCACTTTAGAATAGTCCAATTTTTTCCTCTTAGCCATTCTTGGGTGTTTTTAGCGGTGTGTTTTGGGTCATTGTCCTGTTGCAAGACCCATGACCTGCGACTGAGACCAAGCTTTCTGACACTGGCTAGTACATTTCTCTCTAGAATTCCTTGATAGTCTTGAGATTTCATTGTACCCTGCACAGATTCAAGACACCCTGTGCCAGACGCAGCAAAGCAGCCCCAGAACATAACAGAGCCTCCTCCATGTTTCACAGTAGGGACAGTGTTCTTTTCTTGATATGCTTCATTTTTTCGTCTGTGAACATACAGCTGATGTGCCTTGGCAAAAACTTCGATTTTTGTCTCATCTGTCCACAGGACATTCTCCCAGAAGCTTTGTGGCTTGTCAACATGTAGTTTGGCATATTCCAGTCTTGCTTT
Source organism: Bufo gargarizans (assembly GCF_014858855.1). Lineage (NCBI taxonomy): Eukaryota > Metazoa > Chordata > Amphibia > Anura > Bufonidae > Bufo > Bufo gargarizans. The sequence goes on along the minus strand of NC_058085.1, from coordinate 202,973,858 downwards.
TTTATGATTCGTTTTCAACAATGGTGTCCTCCTTGGTCGTCTCCCATGTAGTCCACTTTGGCTCAAACAACGACGGATGGTGCGATCTGACACTGATGTTCCTTGAGCATGAAGTTCACCTTGAATCTCTTTAGAAGTCTTTCTAGGCTCTTTTGTTACCATTCGGATTATCCGTCTCTTAGATTTGTCATCAATTTTCCTCCTGCGGCCACGTCCAGGGAGGTTGGCTACAGTCCCATGGATCTTAAACTTATGAATAATATGTGCAACTGTACTCACAGGAACATCTAGTTGCTTGGAGATGGTCTTATAGCCTTTACCTTTAACATGCTTGTCTATAATTTTCTTTCTGATCTCTTGAGACAGCTCTTTCCTTTGCTTCCTCTGGTCCATGTCGAGTGTGGTACACACCATATCACCAAACAACACAGTGATTACCTGGAGCCATATATATAGGCCCAATGGCTGATTACAAGGTTGTAGACACCTGTGATGCTAATTAGTGGACACACCTTGAATTAACATGTCCCTTTGGTCACATTATGTTCTGTGTTTTCTAGGGGTACCATCATTTTTGTCCATGCCTGTTTCATGAGTTTATTTTTTTACATAATTCTGTTGAAGCATGGTTGAAAAACAATGTCTGACTTTCATTGGTTAACATTTATAGAATTTTAATTTATTATTACTTTTGTCAGATTAAAGTTATTTCTGTGACCATTGTGACTTTTTCTTTCATTGACCAAAGGGTACCAACAATTTTGTCCACGTCTGTATGTTTGACCAAATACAGCAGTCACATTTTTAAGATGAGAATTTTGTGTGGCCCGTGAATGATGTTACAAATATCCAAATAGCCCTCGGCAGCAAAAAGGTTCCCCACCCCTGCCCTAGGGCTAAATGGCTGCCATCCCTTGGTCGACACAGAGAATCTACACATCTCTGGTTTGACCAGCGGGACCCACCCACTGGTCGTAACAGCAGACAACAAAAGGTCAGTACATTAGGCAGGCTAAGATGAGGGCAGGCGGAAGAGTATCATAATCTGTTAACAGGCAGAGGTTTGTTACATTAGCAGGCAATCTGCACACCACACCTGCACAATTAAACTAGGAGCCGAAGCTCGGGTAAGGAGTGAGACAGCAGTCCAGCATGTTTAGCGTAAGGTAATTAACAATTTCAAGCAGCCGTGCAACTGTACACAGAGCAAGAAGAGGAGGAAAGCGGTGGTGAAGGCAAAAATGGGACTAGTAATAATTCAATGAGTAATGTCCCTAATAGAAGTAGCAGGGCAGTGACAGAGATGGACTGCCAATGTAACACATGGAGTCGTGTAAAGCACTCCACCACTGGACTCTGGAGCTGCGCAAACATGTTCTTTGGCGTGTCAAATCTCACTTCTCTGTCTGGCAGTCTGATGGATGTTTTAGTTTGGTGAATGCCAGACCTCAGCATACTAAGACATTTTGTACAATTGTACGCTGTCAATTTTGGGAGAACAGTTTGGGAAGGCCAGTTTTTGTTTCAGCATGATTGTTTCCCAGTGTACAAAGAAAGTTTGATTAAAGGCATGGTTGGTTGAGTTTGGTGTAGAAGTACTTAACTGGCTTTCACAAAGCCCTGACCTCACTCCCATTGAACACCTTTAGGATGAACTAGAACAGAGATTGCAAGCAGCCTGACCCTCTTGTCCAACATCAGACCTCACAAATGCTATTTTTGGTTGAATGAGCATTTCCACAAAAACACACCAAACTCTTGTAGAAAGCCTTCCCAGAAGTATAAAAGCTTTTTTGTAGCTGCAAGCGGGGGCCACCACCATATTAACGTCTATGGATTTAGAAGAGATGTCATAAAAGCTCCTGTAAGTGGGTATATCAAAACTTTTGTCCATATAGTGTACCTAATGACTCATGATTTCTTTTCAGCACTTGGCACGTTGGGGTGTCATTTAGTTGGTATAATTTTATGCAGTAGTATAGCTTTATTATACTGGCTTTCCATGTTTAGGTTTTCTGATGCAGCTTTTGAAGCCAAAACCAGGTATGGATCATAAAGGGAGAGTAAGTATAAAGGACAGATACTACCTCTCCTCTTTTTTTTTTTATTTTTTTTTATCCACTCATGGTTTTGGTGCTGAATACTGCACCAGAAAACCTGAAACCCATACAGTAGTGAGTTTTCTGAATGAGTCTCTGATTGTAATAAGTCTGAATTATGGAGCTTCAATGAAAGCTTTGACCAGTCACTTTCAGTTTTTCTCATAGTTGTATGTAAGGGCTTATGGAGCCTATAACTTCTTCAGACTCTTTAACATGTAGAAAATCTCCAGCAATGCAGCATTTACATATTTGCTACAGATTTGTGGCAACTTGTACCCTTAACCACTGAATTACATACATTTATGGCCACAAATAAAATCCTTACTAGTGTGTTGGTATTTACATTATCATGGTCAGTTGTACATACAGAGTTTTTTTATTTTCAAGTTTTATTGTTTACCTCTTACAATTAAAATGATAGAAATGCCCCCTCCATATCTTTGAAAAATTGCATAAAACCCAGCCATACACTGGTTTTTCTCCTTTCACTTTTGTCAATATAACCTTTTACGCACACCAGCGTTTACCTGGGCTGGCAGTCATTTTGCATTTTAATGACAAATCAAGCACGATAACTTCCATTCGAAACGAAAGTGCCTTAAATGTCTTGGGCTGTCAGAATGAGATGCTGGGAGCTTGATGAAAAGAGAACAAAGAAGATAAAGTATGAAGCCTAGATACAGTGCAAAATGAAATAAAACCTTGTACGGCCTGTCACTGGTGTCAGTTGATATTCATATCTAAAGCACATTATAGTATTACTCTGGTACGCATAGCTTACTCATCTGTCGGTTTTAATTCATTACATTCTTTTGAGTCCCATGTGTCAGCATTGAGAAAGAGGATAGAAAAAGCCTCATCTGGCTTTTTGCGAATTTGAAGACCAGCTATGTAGAATAACAATGTGGACTGAGCTCATTTTTAATAGTGTGTGTATTGTATTCAAACATATTAATGTACTATAAATGAGACCTGACAAGTAAAGTAGATAACAATGATAACAAAAATATTTGGTAGATTGCAATGGATTACTCTTTAGATGGCCACAGAGTAGAGATAAAAGTCAGCAGTAACCTCTGTTTTACAGGAGTGGCTGATGGTTTTGTGTGTGTAAGGGCCCCCCATCTGCCCCCAACAGCAAATATTAGTGGAAAATAGGGATTGGACATGCCAATTCAAGAGCTGTCTGGAAGCAGCTTAGTCCTTACTCCCTGTTAATATACACATATATGCCGGATGGAGTCAGGAGAAATCGCTGCTAGCCAAACGAGCATGGCATCTAGCATGACTGTAATAGACATTTGATAGAGAGAGCCTGCATCCTCTGAGAAAAGTGCATACTATTAGGTAGGCTAGTCTGTACTGACTGAAAATACAATGGAAATGGAAAGAGGGAGTGATATATCCTTGGGCTTCCTTGGAAGTGACAGCATCAGGGGAAAGGGGTTGGGTGAAAGGTCCATCTTCACAGCTACAGTTGTCTCACTTTAAATGAATTGACATGCTTGTTTTTACTTGTGCATGGAATAGTTATATATTGTATTTGATAAATATATATGATAAATACAATATGGCATATATAATGGGCAGCAAGGTTCCTTGGTGGTTAGCACTGGTGCCTTGCAGCGCTGGGGTCCAAGGTTTGAATCCAACCATGGACAACATCTGGATGGAGTTTGTATGTTCTCCCCGTGTTTATATGGTTTTCCTCTGCATATTCGGGTTTCCTCCCACATGCTAAAGTCCAACTTATAGGGAACTTAGATTGTGAGCATGATTGGGTACAGGTTGATGCTAATGTCTTTAAAGCGCTGCAGAATATAGCAGCACGTGCATGAAATTAAATATGTAATGACTCTGGATGTGCACAATGTTTCAGAAATGGACTTAAAGATATGACCTTTCACTGGTCCTGACATAACAATACTAGTACCTGGCAGTGTAGGGCATGATCAGTAGATGTCCGTGCTGTTATCACGATCGGCGTAACTGTCACATACGTGACACGGAGGGAGGAAAAGAGGGAGGCCCTGCCCTAGTGAGAGGGAAGGTGGTGACCCCTGACTCACCTTGCGTCTGGCACCTGGCTGCCCTGTCGTCCCTAGACGGGTTCCTCACCCGTACGCCGATCACGTGCCTAAAACCCTGGCTTTCCCTAGGATGAGCCCTAGATAGTGAACAGGGCGGTGGGAACACTAGTCCGCACCACTAGCTCTAAAGGAAAACACCAAGGGGAGGACAGACAATACAAACTAAACATATAATCCCAGGTGGGCAACAACAGGAGACAACAAAAGCCCAACAGGGATCCGGAGGGTAGCACTCTGGAACAACAACCAGATTCTCAGCTCCAGTGGGTCAGCATAGATGTCCAGGCAGGAAGCTCTATAACTGGCAACAAGAGAAGTGTGAGAGGAGAATATAAGGAGTTTGGGAGTGGCAGACAAGAAACAGCTGAGGAGGAGAAGCTACGGATCCCTGAGTGAGACAAAAAGGATAGCAAGGCAAACACAGAAAACAAACACTAAGAAACACCGTGATCTTTAGACATAGAGCGCGCAGCCACCCGCTGCGACTTCCTGACCCCGGGTATAACGGAGTCAGACGTGGCTCTTGACACCCTCGTGACAGCTGTATTTTATTTATTATTATTATTATGAATTTTTTTCAGATTGGCTGCTCTGTTAGGGCACTGTGCCCCTCGTTCTCTTCTGCCGCGCTGTATGCTAATTTATACCATCGGTACAGGGAGGAGGAGGCAGCAGTGTTTCTCAAGGGGCATCTCCTTTTCCCTGGCTGTGAGCTGCCCAACCGCAGGGAGGAGGCGCACCTTGAGAAACACATCCCCTCCTCCCTGTACCAATGCTATGAATTAGCATACAGTTTGGCAAAAGAGAACGAGGGACACTGAAAAAAATTTGCGCACGGACATCTACTGATCATGCCCTACACTGCCAGGTACTAATACTATTATGTTATTACAGGACCAGTGAAAGGTCCTCTTTAAGCTATAAAGGTCACTTTTCAAATGCACTATGTCTCTTTATACTCAGATTACTCCACAACTTAAAGTACTACTGTATTGCAAAGCAGTCAGACTGTCACAAACAAGACATATATGAAGCATTCATCAATACTAACGGAAATTAAAGGGAACCTGTCATCAACTTTGTGCTGCCCATACTAACTGCAGCATAATGTAGAGACAGGTGAGTTGATTTCAGCGGTCTGTCATTTAAAAGTTAAAAGTGGTTGCCGAGAACCAACATCACAATCATTGCAGACTGGGACTGGAAAAGAGTGACGGCCACCTGAGAAGAGTTATGGTTATTCATGAATTCCTGCTCTCCCTGCGCACCTGCTGATGAATGACAGTCTTCTACATTGTTTTCTCCTTTTCCCTCTAGGAGAGAACTGCCGATCATTAGCAGGTGGGCGGGGAGAGCAGGAAATTATGAATAACCATGACTCTTCACAGGTTTATTGACTCTTGCAATGATTTTGATGTTGGTTCTTGGCAACCACTAACTTTTAGTTGATGAGTTAGACACTACTGAAATCAGCATTTCTGTTACTGATTTATGCTGCCCTCAGTGAGGTTAGAATAAAGTTGATGACAGGTTCCCTTTAAGGTATGTAAAGTTTTGAAGCGTGGTAGGGCAGTGTGGCGGTGACACAGATGCAACAGTCCAGATAAAGTAATGTAGGGATTTATTTCAGCTCCAAACAGAAACAACACCAAAAAGCGTTTGCCTGCCTCGGCTCGTAGAGTGACTGAGCACCCCTGCCTCCCGTTCCCAGGGGTGCTGGTAATACTCGTCTCTGTTTCCAGACTGCAGACTGCTTGTGTCCCTCAGATAGGTTCTTTTACAGAGAGCTACTGCTGGTTCCCTCAGGCTTTATGTACCTGTAATGAGGCACCCTTTCTCCGCTGAATGTACTGAGTCTCCCACACTCTCTGTAGTGGAGTGGGGGTGGTGAGTCCCACTACCACCTATTCACCACTCCAATAAAGCCGGCCCAGATTTTACCATTTACCAACAGTTCAGCAACTAGGCTCCTGAACAAAACAACATTATCTGGCTTTTAATATCTCGCCCAGCTTAACTTTCTGGGCGAGATATACACTCCCTCCAATACAATTCCTGCTGTATGCCTACAGGTACATAAAAAAAACAATAGCTGACGGGGACTGAATGATAAGGGTAACGGATGGAGGAGATGATCTGGCGGTACAATGGAGGGAAGATGTTTGGCACAGGGAAAGATAGTGTATGAATGGCAGTAAATAGATTTGAGGCAATACTGAACTGATCCTATCTGAATTCAGCACTGCAATACAACAACACAGCAATAAACAAATCCCAAAACACAGCAAGAAAGACAGCTACATATCCCAGAAACTATGCTAGACTAGAACAACATACAATCATATAACTACAGATGCCAGTAGGGATCGACCGATATGGATTTTTTTAGAGCCGATACTGATATCCTGTGAACTTTTAGGCCGATAGCCAATAACTTATACTGATATTCTGTGTATTTTCTGGTACGGCGCTCACCACATAGTTACATAGTTAATACGGTTGAAAAAAGACAAACGTCCATCAAGTTCAACCATAGGAGATTAAATTTTTTACATATATATTTTAATAGTTTGGAGTTTTCAGACTTGGCAATATGTGATATGTTTATTTAATTTTTGTTCATATATTTTATATGTAAAATTGGGAAAGGGGTGATTTATACATAATATTTTGGTGTTTTACTTTTTATTTAATAACTACTTCCCCCTATGGGGCTAGAACCTGGGATCTTTTAATCCCTTATCCTATTCACCCTAATAGAGGTCTATTAGGGTGAATAGGACTTCACACGCTCCTTGCTGCCCTGTGCATGAGGCCTTAGAACTGTGTGTATGAGGCCTTAGGACCATTATATATCTAGCATCTATACTTCAACTTTGCCTTACCCCAATTTAGCTCTACCCTTTTTTACATTACTCCCCTGATGAGTTCATGTTGAACGAAACGTGGCACGTTGGGAGCTCATTTGTGTAAGTGCTTATTAGGGATTCCGCTCGGGTACAGGGCAGGTATCAGGACGGGGTCGCCCCTTTCAGGGCGAGTGCTCTGTTTAGGTAAGTAGGGCTTGCTAGACCCCATCCCTGGACAGGGTCACTCAGGTTGAGCAGCTCCTGACCTCTATCTACACTACAGCCAATACAGTTCGGCATCTCTTTATTAGATGGTACTTCTGCCCACCATATCCAGTGGAGCTAGACAGGTGGTGACCTAATCGGGCTGCCTTGAAAATCTCCTGGAGCACCCATCCCATCTGCATCTACTGATTGGTGAGACCATTTCTTTTCTTGCTGTGTTGCAAAGTAGGTACCATCCTATTGTTGTTTTGGCCCCAGTCGGGTCGCTGTCTATCAGTCTTTGTTGCATGTATTATTTTTGTGTGTAACGCAGCTTTTAAATTGATTCTCATTAAACGTTATGTTTTAGCTCCCTCAATATAAAAATCTTGGAAAACCCCTTTAAAAAGGTTTTCCAGGACTTCAATACTAATGACATCCTTAGGATGAGTGACTAATATCAGATTGTTGGAGTCTGACACCCAGCACCCCACTGAATAGCTTCTGGCAGGAGAATGCTGCCAAAACGTACACATTGTATGAAGCCAGAAACGGACAGTTTTGTACATTGTGTAGTGGTTATTCCTGGTTACTGCCGCTCAGCTCCCATTCATACTTAAGTCTGGCACATTGGCCTCATAAAACATCTATGCGAAGCACAATGGTGATTACATTTACAGGTATCAAATTTAGAGGTATTCACTTAGTAGCACCATCAAGAGAAGGTTGCAGCATTAAGAGTTTCAATTAATTTTTTGATAAACAGATTGCTCCTCAGGCAGAATTTAATACAGTGGCTAGTGCTGCCATCCCTCCATACATTCCATATACACCTTTGCTGCAGGCATTTTTTGTGCAGCAAAATGACCATCCTGTAAATTACAAAATCGACAGCAAGCTCATTCAATTGAATTTAGATTACTTTCCCAATGGCATTAGCAGGGTCCGTACTAATGCTAGCCCATGTGTGCCGCTGGAAATCCGGCCACAGCGTGGCAAACATGCCAAGAGGTGGCCGGACAAAAACTGCAGTATCTCTCTTATATAGCACTCTCTTATATAGCACTGACAAATTCCGCAGCACTTTACAGACATTATACAGTTCCCTATAAGTATGTCTTTTGGAGTTTGGGACGAACCCAGAGTACCCAGAGGAAACTTACCCAAACACTGGGAGCACATACAAACTCCATGCAGATGTTGTCCTTGGATTGTTGGATACGAACCCAGGATCCCAGCACTGCAAGGCACTAGTGCTAACCACTGAGCCACCAGTACTGCCCCGGTGCCCCCCAATACTAATAAAGTTCAACTAAGGTCATTCCTTTTTTTCAGTATAGCATTCAAGATGATATTGCAAGGTTATTTTGGAATTCTTTCTGTTCAGATAACGGATATATCAATTTGAGTTGCATAGAGGTTGCTGAGGTCTGCTGAGCTTTTGGGATGGCATAGTCTGATTTGGGGTCAGACTTCCAATAAATAAAGGCTGCATCATACCTGACAGATATGAATATATATAGTAGAGCCTTTGAACATGTAACCTGAGGCTAAATATCCCCTGTTCTTTCTCCACAACTGATCTGTGCTTACCTTGCTATCAATTATTAATCTTGCTGAAACGGGTAACAGTGACTTTAAACCCTCAGGCCACAGTGTCTGCTAAACCTACAGCTCCTCACTCCAGGTGGTATGGAGATTCATAGATCTCTTAATATTTTATTTCTATTGATTATTTTTCTTTTACATTTCCAGCTAAACTACACTATAAGTGCACTTTTACTGCAAGAACTAAGTTGGGAATTTATCATTGTAGCTGTTTTATTTTTTTAGACTGGAGTTGGGTTTTATTACATTTGGTAAAAGCCTTTGAAGATGAGATGGGCAACACTATGCATAAAACTGCCCATGCTTGACAATCACTTTATCAATGGAAGCTTGTGTTCCCAAGTTGGGCATTTATAGCACAACTCCACAGGTTGTGCCATAAACAATCGGTCACTTCTACTGGGAGACCTCCGGGCACCCAGGACCAACCATATCCAGGTGAGATCTATGAAAGGCATTCACTAAACAATTGGCATTCATGTCGGATGCCAGCACCCACATCCTCTCCTCCGTTCCTTAACCTTTCCAGTGGACAATATATTGAAGGTATCCACCATGACGTGAGCGGGTGGCAAAGAAGATATTTTTTCAACAAAGACCTATGGAACACCTTATGAATTTTCAGGGCCTGTGGAAGATCAAGACGAAAATCTACAGGATTAGTAATGGCCATGATCTTATATGGGCCTATAAACCTTGGACCCAACTTCCAGGAAGGTACCTTCAACTTAATGTTTCTTGTGGACAGCCACAAAGAATCACCTACACTTAGGTCCGGACCATTCATTTGTTTCCTGTCAGCCACACGTTTATATTTGTTGTCCATATTTTTCAAGTTATTTTGAATTTTTCACCATATCGATGACAACGATGACGAAAAACGTTGTTCCTCAGGGATACCAGAAGTATTAGAACCAGAAAATGTGCCAAACTGCAGGTGAAATCCATATTCCCCAAAAAACGGTGACTTACCAGTGGACTCCTGACTACGATTGTTTATGGCAAACTCTGCCAAAGACAAAAAGGAAGACCACTCCTCCTGCTTCTCAGATACAAAACATCTCAAGTAAGTCTCCAGACTCTGATTAGTGTGCTCGGTCTGTCTGTTCGACTGAACATGAAAAGCCGAAGAATAGGACAGTTGAATTCCCAGATGAGTACAGAACGCCTTCCAGAATCTGGAAACAAACTGAGTCCCATGATCTGAGACCTCATCAGAGAGAATGCCATGAAGGTTCACAATGTCAACAAATACCTGTGCAAGGGTTTTAGCATTAGGTAGGCCTGGTAATGCAATAAAATGTACCATTTTACTAAAGCCAACTACTGCCAGAATAACTGTCTTTCCTGAAGAATTGGGTAGATCGGTGATAATGTCAATGGATACATGAGTCAATGGTCTGGATGGAATGGGTAACGGAAGTAAAGATCCAGAAGGTTGAGCATATGTCAACTTGGCACGTGCACAGGTAGTTCAGGCTGACACATAGTCCTTCACACACTTGCGCCACCCCAGCCAACCGAATCTATGAGATATGAGGTTGGCAGTGGACCTATTCCCAGGATGTCCTGTAAGAACTGTACAATGATGTTCCTCCAACACCTTGTGTCACAATTCCAGTGGCAAAAATTGTTTCCCAGTGAGAAACCTTCACCTCAAGGTCAGGGTAGAGGGTGGATATCACCACACCTTTAGACAGTATGGGACTCTGGTTTTCAAAATCGCCACCTCCAGGGAAACTACGTGACAAGGCATTCGCCTTGACATTCTTAATCCCAAGACGATAGATGACAGTGAAATTTGAATCTGGTGAAAAATTGGGCCCATCTGGCTTGTCTTGGGTCAAGTCGTTTCGCCGACTCCAGATGAGCCAGATTTTTGTGATCAGTGAATACCGTGATCGGATGAATCCCCCCTTCCAACCAATGACACCATTCCTCAAAAGCCAATTTAATGGACAGCAACTCTCTGTTACCCACATCATAATTTTTCTCAGCGGGGGATAGTAATTTCGAGAAAAATGCTCATGGTCACCATTTACCAGGTGATGGGCTCTGTGACAAAACTGCTCCTACCCCCACCTTGGATGCGTCCACTTCCACAATAAACTGTTGTGACACATCTGGCTGCGCCAATATGGGAGCAGAATAGAAGCATTCCTTAATCGCAGAAAAGGCTTGCAATGCCGAATCAGACCATACAGAGACATCCGTCCCTTTCTTAGTCATGTCCGTTAAGGGTTTTACTATTGTCGAATAATTCTTAATACATTTTTGGTAATAGTTGTTGAATCCTAAAAACCGCATAAGAGCCTTCAGATTTTCGGGTCGATCCCACTCCAATACAGCACAGACTTTCTCAGGATCCATTTGAAAACCCGAAGATGACAGCAGGTAGCCCAAGAACTGCACCTGCAAAAACACATTACATTTGTGAACAATTTATTATTATGTAACACCTGTCTCACATGATTCTAATGTGTTTCCATGTCAGGAGAATAAAAAGGAATGTCATCCAAATACACGATCACAAAGCTCCCCACCGCGGGACGGGATGACGTGATGACGTAGGACGTCACGCTCTCCGCCTCCCCCCCCCCATCGGCTCGGCTGCCCAGCTGACTGAACAACCTGCTCCCATGCCGGAACCTACCCGCACCCTGGCTATTTTCGTGCGCTAATGCGCTGCTGTGTGCCTCTGCCTCTGCCTCTTGTTTTGTTTGGCTTACCTCCTTGCCGCTGCCGACTCCCGAGCCCGGATGTGGTGACGTGGTGATGCTTCGGCATGGTGTTGGCTCCGTCGCTCCTGCCGCTTCTTCCCTCCTGCTCTCTATCTCGCTCTGAACAGGTTACCTGTGCGGGGTCTCTCCGTGGAGTGAGTCTCCGGCTCCTGCAGTCCTCTTCTTCCCCCCCTGGCGACAGAGTGAGTAATCTATTTGTGCTCCCCCTACCCGATGGTAGCTTGGATAAAACAGACAAGCTGAATAATCATACCAAGGAAAGCTGCTATTTACTTTGTGCTCTCCCTCGGGTACTCCACATGTCTTAGCCCTCTCCTTGTGTGTTTTCAGTTCTCCCCTGATTTGTTATGTCTCCTCCATTTTCGTTGTGGTGATCAACCTCCCTGCAGCTGATGACTTTAACTAACCCTGGCTGATGATCAATGTGCTGCTGTATGACTCTCTAGGGGAGGTTGTATGAAGACCAAGATCAAGATACATTTAACCCCGTTTAGAGGCTTCCGATTTTGTCTGTGTACTTTTGATTAATACCCCTTTTTCTTCTATATTGCTGGGGTTAATCTTACCGACCCTACTCCGATAGGTTGTTGGTATTAATAGTTTTGGGGGGAAAAAAAAAAAAAAAAAAAAAAGGGAGAGGTGTCTATGACTATAAAGGAAATGAAGTATAGAACATAAAGTGGAAAAAAAAAAAAAAAAAAAAAAAAAAAGGAGGAGTAAGAGTATAAAGAAGAGCGGTTAAATCTGGAAAAAAAAAAAGGGGGGAAAAAGAAGAAAAAGAAGAAAAAAACAAGAACAAACAAGAAGGGAAGGGGGGGGAGAAAAAAAGGAAAAAAAAGAAAAAAAAAAAAAACCAAAAAAAAAAAAAAAAAAAAATAATAAAAAAAAAGAGAGCGAAGAATAAGGTATACATATCTACTGTATATATACTTAAAGGGAGATAAAGAGGCAGAACAAGGGAGGGGAAAAAAAAAAAAAAAAAAAAAAAAAAAAAAACAGGAATAAGATATGGCTCCTAAAGCTGGCAGGCGCTCGACTGACCTCCCGAGTCAGAAACACGGGTCTAAAACCGTGGAATTAACAAAAATAGACCAGTTTCTGAGGTCTCCGAGGGTTAACACAAGGGGCGGACAAAAGGAACTTGCCACCAAAAAAAATGAGGAATCAGAGATGACTGAGCTGGAAACACAAAATGCCGCTAGATACCCCGAAGAAGAAGACGGTATAATGGGGGAAGTTATCCCTAATGACAACTCCTCTCCGCTAGAAGAAATACTGCTAGCGGTTAAACAGAACGGGGATTTAATACAGGCGGTTACAACCCAACTTGGGTTTATTCAAATCGATGTCGGACTAATAAAAGATGATGTGTCCAAAATGCGAGACAGAGTTAATATCCTTGAGAGCTCAGTCACTCTGATACAGAACGAATCCAAAAAAAAAAATATGGAAGTCTCTACATTTAAAACAGAATATAATCTTTTAAAGAAAAAACTAGTGGACCTTGAGGATAGGTCACGAAGGTACAATGTGAGAATAATTGGGATTCCAGAGGGTGTGGAAGAGAAAAATCCAACTCAATTTATACAGAAGTTAATCACTGAGAACTTCGGGAAAGAGTCATTTTCTCCTTTATTTATGATTGAACGAGCCCACCGGATCCCAGGGGGAAAACCAACCCCAGGGAGACAACCTCGGACATTCCTTGCCAAGCTTTTGACCTCGGGTGACAGAGATACCCTCCTGAGAAGGGCGCGGGAATCCGCTCCGGTTGTATTTAATGGGACTAAACTGGCCTTTTTTCCCGATTTTTCAAAAGATGTACAAGAAAAGAGGCGCACATTTATGACCGTCAAAAAAGATTAAGAGAAAGGGATATTAAATACTCTCTTATATTCCCAGCCAAATTGCGTATTGTTTATGACGATAAAACTTTTTTTTTGACACCCCGGACGAAGCTGAGGATTGGCTTGAGCGAAACAACCGATAACTTGACTGGGATATGTTCTGGCGGGAATAACTAGTACTATAAGGGGCTTATACCCCTAAATGTATTCTCCTGTGTGCCCTAATGGGGGTGGCTGAGTGGGGGGGGGAGGGTGGGAGGGATGGTCATAGGAAAGAAATCTACTACAATATGTGGTGGATTGCTTGTAGGAGGGGGGTGAGGGGAGGGGGGGGGTGGGGTTGGGCTGTGGTGCGTCAAAGTAGGTGTGGTTTCCCTTATTTTAGTTTTCTTTGTCTTGTTCTTCCTCTTTCTCCGGTTTTTCCATCTGACCACTGGTAATGACGCTGACTAGAATTCTTGCTTGGAATATACGTGGTCTGGGAGATAGAGGTAAGAGACAAGCGATTTTTGATTTAACTCAGGCCCACCTACCAGCAATAATTTGCTTGTTAGAGACCCATCTTACCGAGGAGAATACTAGAGTGCTCGACAGGGGATGGGCTGCGCACACGTTTCATTCTACCCTCTCCAATTATTCGAGAGGTGTCACGGTGTTGATACACAGACTTATTGATTTCGTTTGTGAGGCATCCTCTGTTGACCAACAGGGGAGATTTATTTTCCTATATTGTAGGATAGGGGGGAAGATATGTATCTTGGCCTTTGTCTATATCCCACCGCCGTTTTCTCTCTCGGTTCTTAACTCTCTTCTACTATTCATGGATAAATGGCCAGAATGTCCAACATTGATTATGGGTGACTTTAACTGTGTCATCGATCCTCTTTGTGACAGGGTTTCTATGAGAGCTAGGAGTGATAGTCCGCTCCGGGGGTCCCCCCTGGCACGGTTCTGCATGGAGATTGGATTTGAGGATGCTTGGGAACACCTGAGACAGGGGAAAAGGGCTTTTTCATGCTCTAGCAAAGCAGGTAAATCATTGTCCAGAATAGATCTTGTATTGATTAACAGTAAATATGTGAAACTTATAAAGCGAATGAAATATGAAACAAGGTCAATATCAGATCACTCTCCGATACTAATTGAACTATGTCTATCTCAGGAAAGATATATACCAAAATCTCCCTTTAGATTAAATCCCTATTGGTTATCAGTTATAAAGACGCATGAAGCAATTCGAAATGACATAGGCCGATTCTGGGATATTAATTATGGTTCAACAAAAATTCAAGTAGTATGGGACACCTATAAGGCGTATATGAGGGGATTGATGGTTAGTAATATCACGTACCTTAGAAAGGAATATGGAAAAAAACAGAAAAATCTAGAAGAACACGTAGTGTTGGCGACAGAATCCTTCCAGATGCACAAGACGGAGAAGAATAGGGAAAATATGCAAAGAGCCACACAAATATATGCTAAGTTTTTATTGGATAAGGCCCAACAGAACCTTTTTTTTAAGGGGCAAAAATACTTTACAGAGTCAGGGCGACCTGGTAAACTCCTCGCTAGAGTAATCTCCAATCAACAACCTAAAAAACATATAGATAAGGTCCGATTGAGTGATGGTAGGATAGTCACTTCACAGGGCCTGGTGGAGAAGGCTTTTCTTGATTACTTTGTTGATTTGTATAAAGCTGACTCCAACATTACAGATGATAAGATAGATCTTTATTTAGATAGGATCAAGTTTCCAACTATTACTGAGATGCAAAAGAAAGCACTAGAATTGGAGGTCTCAATTCAGGAACTTGAGGGAGCTATTAAATTATGCTCAACTAACTCCACCCCTGGCTCAGACGGGCTTCCATATGAATTCTATAGTAAATATGAGGACTGTATTCTTCCCAGACTATTGGAGGTCTTTGCTGAATCAACAGAGGAGGGGATGCTTCCAGACTCAATGATGGAGGCCATAATAATATTAATTCCAAAAAAAGGCAAGGACCCTTTAGATTTAGAATCCTATAGGCCAATTTCACTGCTTAATGCAGATGTAAAGCTTCTTGCGAGGGTCCTGGCCACAAGGCTCTCCAGGGTCATTTCCTCCATTGTGCATCCTGATCAGAGTGGCTTTATACAAAACAAGGGTACACACCATAATCTACACCGACTCTTCTCTAATATCCAGGCCCCGGGGGGACTGCCCGCTCCATCCTGTCATTGGATGCTTCTAAGGCCTTTGACAGGGTGGAGTGGCGCTTCCTCTGGAAGGTTCTTGCTAAGATGGGCTTTGGGGAAAAATTTATACGTACTCTTAGGCTGTTGTATAGATCACCAAGGGCAAAACTGAGTCTCAATGGAATTCTGAGTAGTAGTATTGATCTAAACAGAGGCACCCGACAGGGCTGCCCACTATCTCCCCTGTTATTCGATATTTATATCGAGCCCCTTGCGTTGGCCATTAGGCAGGATGACCAGATTAAAGGATTTGGTACCCTAGGAACACAGGACCGCATCTCACTATATGCAGATGATATCCTGTTTTTTATAGATCATACGGAAATCATTCTTCCTAGGATTATTCAAATGGTTAACGCATTTGGTGAGGTATCTGGTCTCCGAATAAACTGGGCAAAAACTAGTCTGCTCCCAATAGATCCCCTGCCACAAAAGGAGGTTCCTGCTACACAGTTGGATATTGTTGATACTATTCAATACTTGGGTTTGACTATATCGCCTCGGGTTGAAAATTTTGTACAACTCAATCTGATCCCCATAATGGTAAAGATCAGAGCTAAAATAGGAATCTGGCTGAAACTTCCCCTATCCAGAGCTGATCGAGTTTCACTAGTTAAAATGGTGATATTACCACAATTTCTTTACGTGCTCAGGAATACACCTACTTGGATACAAGACAAACATTTTAAACTCATGGAAAGAATAATTAATGATTTAATATGGGGAAGAAAGCGAGTGCGAATTAAGCTGGAATACTTGTATAAATCAGTGGAGTGGGGGGGTTTAAATCTCCCCTACTTTAAAGGGTATTTTATTGCAGCCCAGCTATTGAGGTGCTATGAATCAGAGGACAGTGCACTCCTGGGGAAGCTGGTAACTAGCCACGCTCATAACAATATTTTTACCTTGTTGGAATCCGGGCTTTTGAAGAGCTATGAGCAAGGCTATAAAGAGACTATAAATCTACTCCTGAAAGTGTGGGGTATAACTAGGACATGGTTGAAGATTGGGGGTTCACTCACATTTACACCTCTTTGGCATAATTTCTATTTACAAAGGTTAGATGATATTGCAGCTGACACTTTTTGGCAGAAGAATAAAATATTATATATTTCACAGGTAGTTAAAGATAGAGAAATTAAATCCTTTACAGAAATGACACATAATATAAGAAATCTCTCATGGTTTAGGTATTTTCAATTGCGATCTGTACTAACCAGTTTGGACGATAAACGTCTGCTGGAAATAGATAATTTATCTTTTTTGAATGATTGGGTAGGGGGTACACCTTCTAGAATAAAGATTTCCAATATATATAAGTTATTAATTAAGGCACGGTTTAGCGATACACAATCACCAGGACAAAAAGCATGGGAAGCGGACTGCCCGCACTTGCGAGTAGAAGGGTGGGAGAATATTTTTGGGAATCTGACTTCAGTATCCCAGAACTTTAACCATGTCCTAATACAATTTTACATTTCCCATAGACTATACATTACTCCCCTATGGATGAATAAATGCGGGTTGAGAGCCACATCCAACTGCCCCAAATGTGATATTGTAGGAGCAGACTTCCTCCACATGGTTTGGACTTGTCCAGAACTTGTAAAATACTGGAATAGTATTAATAATTGTATTATCCATAAACTAAAAATTCGAATTCCTTTTGAACCTCATGTATTCGTGCTTAATGACTTTTCCAAATTAAAAAATCACAAGTATCAAAAGATCTTTCTGAGCAGAATATTGATGTTGGCTAGAGTTCTGATTAGTCGGACCTGGTTTGCCCGATCCACTCCAGACATAAATATATGGATAAATTTAACTGATAAGGTAAAAAATTACGAGAAAATCATATATAAACGGAGGGAAGTTGAGGACCAGTGGAATAGGATATGGGGTGGCTGGAAGATTGACTAACTGAGGTCATGTTGGTTTGTTTATGGGGGTCCTACCTTGACGCACCACAGACTAGGGGGGAGGGAGGGGAGGGTTTTTTCTAAATGCAACTAAAAGATGAACTGACTATATTTATATTTATCTACATTTGGTTGGGTCATTAACAATTGAGGGGTTGTAAAAAATTTTGCTGTTAATGTTTTGTAATTTTCCCAATAAACTCTTTAAAAAAAGAGAAAAAAAAAAAAAAACAAAGCTCCCCACCAGGTGATGACAGATGTCATATTGGTTAACCCGAAAGGCATGAACCGGTTCTCAAAGTTCCCCTCCGGAGTATTAAAAGCAGTCTTCCATTCATCCCCTTCCTTGATCCTAACCAGATTATATGCCCCCCTTAAGTCTAGAACACCTTGGCACCAATAATCTGGTTAAACAAAGGAATCAAAAGAAGAGGGTAAGGATCATGGATAGTAATCTCATTGAGTTCACGAAAATCCAGACATGGCGAAGACCTGACATCCACTCTCAGGCTACTTTCACACTTGCGGCAGGACGGATCTGACAGGCTGTTCACCATGTCGGATCCGTCCTGCCGCTATTTCGTCGTGCTGCCGGACTGCGCTCTGTCCCCATTGACTATAATGGGGGCGGAGCTCCGGCGCAGCACGGCGGTGCACGGCGAAAGACACCGGACTAAAAAGTTCTGCATGTCCGACTTTTTAGTCCGGCAGCTTTCGCCGTGCTGCGCTGGAGCTCCGCCCCCGTCCCCATTATAATCAATGGGGATAGAGCAGCGGCGCAGCGAAATAGCGGCAGGACGGATCCGACATGGTGAACAGCCTGTCGGATCCGTCCTGCCGCATGTGTGAAAGTACCCTAAGAATACACATCGGCAAACTCGGATATAAGAGTACCGTAACCACAGAAAAGGATGTACTGAGACAATTATTAATGCAATAGTCCCCCCCAATCCAGAATCTGCCTAGCTTGCCATTCGATAGTTGGATTATGCTTTGCAAGCCACGGTAAACCCAAAACCATAGGTGCAGGGAGACCTTCCAAGACAAAACATGAGATAACTTCTTGATAATAGTCACCCACTCTTAAACTGATATCATGCAAAACTTGCGACAAGCACCTCTGAGTAAGAGGGGCAGAATCAATAGCAAATACAGGAATGTTTTTTTTTTTTTTTCATGTACTCGGTCATAACCCGTGCATATAGACAAACTGAGCATCTATTAGGTTCACCCCGGCCCGCTGTAAATAAATACTTAAATTCCCACAGTTTTTGACTCTAGCGCCACCTCTGCAGTCAGGAGAAATCAGGTACTACCAGCAAAGGACAAATGCACATTCTCTGACTTCCTACTCACACCTCCGATAGTCAGATAGGATTTAGACGCCCCTTTTTGTTTCTTTTTGCCGTTGAATACTTGGACATACAGTACAGACCAAATGTTTGGACACACCTTCTCATTCAAAGAGTTTACTTTATTTTCATGTCTATGAAAATTGTAGATTCACACTGAAGGCATCAAAACTATGAATTAACACATGTGGAATTATATACATAACAAAAAAGTGTGAAACAACTAAAAATATGCCATATTCTAGGTTCTTTAAAGTAGCCACCTTTTGCTTTGATTACTGCTTTGCACACTCTTGGCATTCTCTTGATGAGCTTCAAGAGGTAGTCACCTGAAATGGTCTTCCAACAGTCTTGAAGGAGTTCCCAGAGATGCTTAGCACTTGTTGGCCCTTTTGCCTTGACTCTGCGGTCCAGCTCGACCCAAACCATCTCGATTGGATTCAGGTCCGGTGACTGTGGAGGCCAGGTCATCTGGCGCAGCACCCAATCACTCTCCTTCATGGTCAAATAGCCCTTACACAGCCTGGAGGTGTGTTTGGGGTCATTGTCCTGTTGAAAAATAAATGATGGTCCAACTAAATGCAAACCGGATGAAATATCATGCCGCTGCAAGATGCTGTGGTAGCCATGCTGGTTCAGTATGCCTTCAATTTTGAATAAATCCCCAACAGTGTCACCAGCAAAGCACCCCCACACCATCACACCTCCTCCTCCATCTCCATGCTTCACAGTGGGAACCAGGCATGTAGAGTCCATCCGTTCACCTTTTCTGCGTCGCACAAAGACACGGTGGTTGAAACCAAAGATCTCAAATTTGGACTCATCAGACCAAAGCACAGATTTCCACTGGTCTAATGTCCATTCCTTGTGTTCTTTAGCCCACACAAGTCTCTTCTACTTGTTGCCTGTCCTAAGCAGTGGTTTCCTAGCAGATATTCTACCATGAAGGCCTGATTCACACAGTCTCCTCTTAACAGTTGTTCTAGAGATGTGTCTGCTGCTAGAACTCTGTGTGGCATTGACCTGGTTTCTAATCTGAGTTGCTGTTAACCTGCGATTTCTGAGGCTGGTGACTCGGATGAACTTATCCTCCGCAGCAGAGGTGACTCTTGGTCTTCCTTTCCTGGGGTGGTCCGCATGTGAGCCAGTTTCTTTGTAGCGCTTGATGGTTTTTGTGACTGCACTTGGGGACACTTTCAAAGTTTTCCCAATTTTTCGGACTGACTGACCTTCATTTCTTAAAGTAATGATGGCCACTCGTTTTTCTTTACTTAGCTGCTTTTTTCTTGCCATAATACAAATTCTAACAGTCTATTCAGTAGTTTCCACCTGACTTCTCCACAACGCAACTGATGGTCCCAACCCCATTTATAAGGCAATAAATCCCACTTATAAAACCTGACAGGGCACACCTGTGAAGTGAAAACCATTTCAGGTGACTACCTCTTGAAGCTCATCAAGAGAATGCCAAGAGTGCAAAGCAGTAATCAAAGCAAAAGGTGGCTACTTTGAAGAACCTAGAATATGACATATTTTCAGTTGTTTCACACTTTTTTGTTATGTATATAATTCCACATGTGTTAATTCATAGTTTTGATGCCTTCAGTGGGAATCTACAATTTTCATAGTCATGAAAAAAAAGAAAACGCTTTGAATGAGAAGGTGTGTCCAAACTTTTGGTCTGTACTGTATATTGACAAAATATCCCCTTTGACCGCAGAAAAAACATACTCCCTGCTTGCGACTCCTACTTTTGCAAGCAGATCCTGGAGTCACTCCCCCTAATTGCATGGGTTCATCCACAGGTATAAGCTCAGGAGTCTCTTCACCCAAAGAGTCAAAGGAATACGGTACGTTATGTAATAGAACGTCCTGAGAGAGTGGGCCTTAGATCTCTCTCAGACGTCTATCAATACGTACATCCAAAGACATAGCGGCTTCCAAAGACTCAGGATTCTCATGAAAGGCCAAAGCGTCCTTCAGCCTCTCGGATAATCCCTGACAAAACTGGCTACAGAGAGCTGGATCGTTCCACTCAGTATTGTCATGGTCTTACCTCCTTGCTGTTCTCCTTCGTTTGACATGTGCTGGCGGCCATCTTGGTTTCTGGGTTTCTTGTAGCCTCCCACCCTGCGGCTCCTCCTTCCCACTGGGAGGAGCTGGATGCCTAGCTCATATATATAGGAGGTCTGTGGCTTCAGTTCCCTGCTTGGTCCTCCTGTGCTCACATGCTTCTAAGACTGCTGCTGCTTCTGGTTCCTGATCCTGGCTTCGTCTGACTACCCTGCTGATTCCTGATCCTGGCTTCGTCTGACTACCCTGTTGGTTCCTGATCCTGGCTTCATCTGACCACCCTTCTGGTTCCTGATCTCTGGTTTCGCAAGACCCTGCTTCGGTTTAGCCATCCGTTTGGACTTTTGCCTTACAGCTTTATTTTCAATAAAGCCTTCTTATTTCCACTCATCTCTTGTTGTACGTCTGGTTCATGGTTCCATGACATTAGGACCAAGCCATGAATTCTGACGGTACAGGGCCATCCTCGCTACCTACGCTGGTTGCCAGACTTGATCAGCAGGATCACCTGTTGGGTCGGTTCGCTGTGGCGTTGCAAACCCTGCTTGAACGCACGGCTCATTTAGCTTCCGTTGCCGATGGGTCGGTTGTCGCTCCTGGGCCCGCTCCTACTGCCGCTCCGGTTGTTGCGCCAGAGTCTACCCCGACACCTGTTGCTGCGCCTGCGGTGTTTCGGGGTATGACCGGTTCTGCCCCCCTTCCACAGCGCTTTGGGGGAGAGCCAACTCAGTGCCGAGGTTTCCTTAACCAGGTGGGCATTTACTTCGAGTTGCTGCCACATGCCTTTCCTACTGAGAGATCAAAGGTGGGCTTCTTGATCTCGCTGCTCTCGGACAAGGCCTTGGCCTGGGCCAGCCCTTTATGGGAGAACAACAATCCGGTGGTTGCCGAGTTTTCCGGTTTTGTTGCTTCTCTTCGGAAGGTATTCGATGTGCCGGCTCGTGCTGCCTCTGCTGCGAAGCTCCTTATGTCCATCAGACAGGGTTCACGATCCGTAGCTGAATACGCCATTGAGTTTCGTACCCTGGCAGCAGAGGTGGGCTGGAATAATGAGGCTCTGGTCGCTGCTTTCTCTCATGGTCTCTCGGATGCCTTGAAGGATGAGGTTGCAGCTAAGGACCTACCTGTGGAGCTCGAGTCTCTTATTTCTTTCCTGATTTTGATTGACACCAGACTCAGGGAGAGACCTTCCTTTCAGGAGAGCCTGCGGAGGCCTTCTAACAGATTGGCGCCTACGTTTGCTGTCCCACCCGTGCCTCCCTCTCCTCCCACGCCTCCTGGGGATGACTTGTCTGGGGGTGAACCCATGCAGCTGGGGTTTGCTCGCCTGTCCGAGGGGGAGAGGGTACTCCGGAGACGAGAGGGCCGATGCATGTACTGTGGTCTCGGTGGGCATTTTCGGTTGGCATGCCCGAACCGTCCGGGAAACGCTCGCACCTGAGATCCTGTCGGGGGCAGATCTTGGGTGGAGTCTCCTCGTCCCCGGTTTCCCGTGTTGACAAACCACTGATTACTGTTGTCCTCTCCTGGGTCGGGGGCTCGGTGACGACCCAGGCGTTGGTGGACTCTGGTGCTGGTGGTTTGTTCATTGATAGTGTGTTCGCTGCCGCCAATTCCATTCCTCTGCAGCCTCGAGGTTCCCCACTGGCTCTTGAGGCGATAGACGGCAGACCCCTTCTGCCGCCACACGTGACTCATGAGACCCTTCCAGTGGGGATGGCCATTGGTGCCGTTCACAGAGAGTCGGTCTGTCTCCAGGTTATTTCGTCTCCACACTACTCGGTGGTCTTGGGGTACCCCTGGCTCCAGAAGCATAATCCGACTTTCGATTGGAAATCGGCCGAGATCCTCTCGTGGTCACCGCAGTGTGGGGCTAGTTGCATCCATGGGCCTGTCAAGTTGCTGTGTACTTCCTCGGACTCTCTGTTGCCTCCTGAATACGAGGAGTACCGGGATGTATTCGATAAGGTGCGTGCGGTTGCCCTACCTCCGCACCGCCCATACGATTGTGCCATAGAGTTACAATCTGGTGCCGTTCCTCCTCGTGGCAAAGTCTATCCACTGTCGGTAGCGGAGAATGAGGCCATGGAGGAGTACGTGAGGGAGGCGCTTTCACGCGGACACATTCGCAAATCCTCGTCCCCGGCAGGGGCTGGATTTTTCTTTGTGAAAAAGAAGGGCGGTGAGTTGAGGCCTTGCATCGATTACAGGGGTCTCAATCGCATCACGATCAAGAATGCTTACCCGATACCCTTGATTTCCGAGCTGTTCGATCGCCTCAAAGGGGCTACGGTCTTTACCAAACTCGACCTGAGGGCGGCATATAACCTGGTAAGGATGAAGGCGGGCGATGAGTGGAATACCGCGTTCAACACCAGGACCGGTCATTATGAATCCTTGGTTATGCCCTTTGGGTTGTGCAATGCGCCCGCAGTCTTCCAGGAATTCATCAACGATGTTTTCCGTGACCTGTTGCAGCAGTGTGTGGTGGTCTATTTGGATGACATCTTGGTATATTCTGAATCCATGGAGGCCCACATTCTGGATGTCAGACGAGTGTTGCAACGGTTACGAGAGAACAAGCTGTTCGGTAAGCTTGAGAAATGCGAATTTCACCGATCCCAGGTAACCTTCTTAGGTTACATCATTTCCGCTGAGGGGTTCTCCATGGATCCTGAGAAGGTTTCGGCTGTCTTACAGTGGCCCCAGCCCAGTGGTCTTCGTGCCCTGCAGCTCTTTTTGGGCTTCGCCAATTATTATCGGAAGTTCATCAGGGACTTTTCCATGCTAGCCAAGCCTCTCACGGATCTGACCAGGAAGGGCAGTAATCCCCAGGTCTGGCCGCCCGAGGCCATCCGAGCTTTTGAGGCTCTAAAGTCTGGGTTGCCGTTTGTCCTCGAGGTGGACGCGTCTGAGACGGGAGTAGGCGCCCTCCTGTCTCAGCGTAGAACACCAGAGGGTCCTCTGCTTCCTTGTGGGTTTTACTCCCGGAAACTGTCTTCCGCGGAGTGCAACTATCAGATTGGTGACAGGGAGTTATTGGCCATCGTGCAGGCCCTTAAAGAATGGAGGCACTTGCTCGAGGGCTCGGTGGTTCCGGTTCTCATCCTGACGGACCACAAGAATCTGACCTACCTCTCTGAGGCCAAGAGATTGACACCACGTCAGGCCAGATGGGCTCTGTTCTTGTCACGTTTTAATTACGTGGTCTCCTACCTACCCGGTTCCAAGAACATCAGAGCGGATGCCTTATCACGGCAGTACTCCGAGCTGTCCGGGGAGGAGTCGATTCCGACTTCGGTCATACCTCCGAATCAGATCCTGGCCGCCATTCGCACCAGCCTGACCTCTCCCCTGGGTGAGCAGATTTTGGCGGCTCAATCTGGTGCTCCCTCTGGGAGACCCAACGGCAGGTGTTTTGTGCCTGAGGAGTTGCGCACTCGGTTGTTGCGAACCTACCATAACTCCAAGGCCGCGGGGCATCCTGGAAAGAATCAGCTGTCCTGGGCTGTTTCACGTCTGTTCTGGTGGCCTTCTCTACGTTCCGACATCGCCGCATATGTAGCGGCATGCTCCGTTTGTGCCCAGAGTAAGTCCCCTCGGCACCTTCCGTTGGGCCTTTTGCAACCCATAGCCACCGGGGAGCGTCCATGGTCACACCTGGGGATGGATTTCATTGTGGACCTCCCTGCATCCCGAGGCCATACGGTCATTCTCATGATAGTGGATCGGTTTTCCAAAATGTGCCACTGTGTACCTCTCAAGAAGTTACCCTCTGCACAAGAGTTGGCCTCGATTTTTGCCAGGGAGGTCTTCCGGTTGCACGGTTTGCCCAAGGAGATTGTGTCGGATCGGGGGAGTCAGTTTGTGTCCAGGTTCTGGCGCGCCTTTTGCTCCCAGTTGGGGATTCATCTCTCTTTCTCATCGGCCTACCACCCTCAGTCCAATGGGGCCGCAGAACGATCCAATCAGGCCTTGGAGCAATTCCTTCGTTGCTATGTCTCCGATCACCAAGACAATTGGGTTGACCTCCTGCCTTGGGCTGAGTTTGCCAGGAACACGGCGGTGAACTCTTCCTCTGGGACGTCTCCCTTCATGGCCAATTATGGGTTCCAACCTGCCGTGTTACCGGAGGTATTCTCTCCCCAGGATATTCCGGCTGTGGAGGATCACCTTTCCGTCCTACGTGCTTCTTGGGTACAGATCCAGAGGTCCCTTGAGGTCTCTGCGCAGCGCCAGAGACTCCAGGCTGATCGCAGACGAGCGCCTGCTCCTTCCTACCAGGTCGGAGACCGCGTATGGTTGTCCACCCGCAACCTCAACCTTCGAGTGCCCACTCCCAAGCTGGCGCCTCGCTTTGTTGGTCCCTTCCGAGTGCTTCGCAGGGTAAACCCGGTAGCCTATGCCCTTGCGCTTCCTCCTGGCATGCGGATCTCCAACGTGTTTCATGTCTCCCTCTTGAAGCCACTGGTGTGTAATCGTTTCACTTCCTCGATTCCTCGGCCTCGTCCGGTCCAAGTCGGCAATCGTGAGGAGTATGAGGTGAGCAATATCCTGGACTCACGCCTGGTCCGCGGCCTGGTGCAGTTTTTGGTCCATTGGCGTGGTTATGGTCCAGAGGAGCGTTCCTGGGTTCCCTCCGCAGATGTCCATGCTCCTGCCTTGCTCCGAGCCTTCCACGCACGCTTCCCTCAGAAACCGTTCCTTACTCCGCGGAGGAGGGGCCCTTGAGGGGGAGGTACTGTCATGGTCTTACCTCCTTGCTGTTCTCCTTCGTTTGACATGTGCTTGCGGCCATCTTGGTTTCTGGGTTTCTTGTAGCCTCCCACCCTGCGGCTCCTCCTTCCCACTGGGAGGAGCTGGATGCCTAGCTCATATATATAGGAGGTCTGTTCCTTCAGTTCCCTGCTTGGTCCTCCTGTGCTCACATGCTTCTAAGACTGCTGCTGCTTCTGGTTCCTGATCCTGGCTTCGTCTGACTACCCTGCTGATTCCTGATCCTGGCTTCGTCTGACTACCCTGTTGGTTCCTGATCCTGGCTTCATCTGACCACCCTTCTGGTTCCTGATCTCTGGTTTCGCAAGACCCTGCTTCGGTTTAGCCATCCGTTTGGACTTTTGCCTTACAGCTTTATTTTCAATAAAGCCGCCTTATTTCCACTCATCTCTTGTTGTACGTCTGGTTCATGGTTCCATGACAAGTATCCAAAGCCCACCTCCTAAATTCGGAACAGTAGATCTCTGCAACAATAGATCTCTGAAAATGTCTAAACTATTAGGGTCCATTCACACGTCCGTAAGTTTTCTGCCGATCCGCAAATTGCCGATCTGCAAAACACGGATACTGGCAATGCGCATTCAACAATTTGCGGACTGCATATCGCCGGCACTATAATAGAGAATGCCTTATCTTGACCGCAATTGCGAACAAGAATAGGAAATGTTCTATTTTGTTGCGAAAACGGAAGCACGGATGCGGACAGCACATTCCGGCCCCAATGAAAATGAATGGGTCTGCACCCGTTCCGCAAAACTGCAGAACGGATGCGGACCCATTTTGTGGAAGTGTGAATGGACCCTAAAAATATAAAAGTATTTATTGCTTATGGTGAACAGCGTAACGGAAAAAAATGACTGCATTGCCATTTTTCAGTTGATTCTCCTAAAAAAGGGAACAAAAAGTCTTAGGTACCCCAAAATGGTATCAATTAAAAACGATACATACATATATATATAGTCTTTTGGAAGGCTATGGCTCTTGTAAAAAAAAAAAAAAGAAAGGGGTTAAGACACAAAATAATTGATAGTTAAAGTTTACCATATGTCTACTTTATGTTGGCATCATTACTGGGAGCCAGGTCTGGACTTGTTGGGTGGATGGTTAAAGGCTATGTACATCTTTGGGGGGGAAGATTTTTTAATTACATTGCATTGTACTCATTTATGAGCCAACATGTATTAAAAATATGGAGTTCTTTTCTCTATACATGACTGAGATACTCTTCTAGCAGGATCTGAATTTTATTTCTGCTCTGTCAGCCAGCTAGCCTAACGGGCTCCTTATCTTTGATCTCTGACCTTCATTATAGCTTAATTCTTATTTTACTGATAAGAATGAGTCTTAAAAAAGTGTTTATGACCTCTTAGTTATTTACAGATAAGGTTTAGTAGATGACCCTTCACCCTTAAAGACCAATTGAAAAAAGTATTTTTAGCCCAAAATGAGTCAAATGCAATCATATAAAAATTCCCTAGAAGGTGTGCACGGCACTTAAGCAACATGAAGCTGCATTTTCCGATAGCAGCTTGTGATTTGCGAGACTTGTAAGCTTGCACATTGGTGTGAAGCAGCAATACACCTGGCAACAACTTCCACTGGTGTTTCTCTTTGCCTCACAAAATGCCTTCACTGTTGAAGCATAGATGTCTCCAGTAATTGTTGTCTTGTGTGGCATGATTTCTAGTAAAAAAAAAAAAGAAAAAAAAATTCTATAACCTTCTATATCCTAAAACACTGTTGTCATGATCTTTCAAGCTGACTGCTGCACATAAAATTTCTTTAGATTTGGTGACCCCTTGTGCTTCCATTGCATGGACTCTTGTTTGGTCTCAGGATCATGGTGATGGAACCATCTTTGATCATTCATAATATATTCTCTAAGCATGTCTAAATTCTATTTGCTAAATTTTTGGCGACAGGTTTTATGCTCAGGCAATCTGACTTTTGACATCATCAAAACATCATGAATGATACTTGAAACTGGGCTAGCTGAAATGTCTAATTCATGAGCATAACACAGAATTTGAATACCTTTGTGAGATCCTGGGAGAAAAAAACCTCCCTGGCTGTGAGCTCTGCACTGTGATTGGGAGAAGTAACAGCCAGGGAGAACAAGGGCAGGCTGCTCCCAGTGTTACCAAGAGACCGAAAATACAGAGGGATACAGCGGGCTAACGGAGCGGCACCCTGGAATAATAGTAAGTGAAGGGAGATCCCGGGGCGCCGCTCTACACAGCCTGATGGTTACTTTACAATGTTGGAACCTATGAAAGGTCCTATTTAACTTTCATTGGTAGCGCAGTGCCCCCGCCACTCCTCCGCCCCCTTTCTCCTCATTGGTGGCAACGACGGCACAGGGGGGAGGGAGAGAGTGATGCTTCTCCCCTGTGATGCTGACAGCAGCACGCTCCATGCTGTGATATTAGGCTGTGCAATAGCAAAGCATAGTATTGAAAATTGTTGAATCCTGGTAACGAGGTCGATGCCGGACAAAAGTATTGATTGGATATAGAAAATTCAATACCTGCAACAACCCTATTAGCACAGAAGGCGTTAAAAGAGAAATATAACTCCGTAGGTATTAACCTGATACTGCAGGTTCCAGAAAAGTCTCATATGGAGTTCTAATATGCAGTTTGACACTATACCGGCCTCAGAAATTAAGGTGCACCTTGTACATTTTGGGGGCTTAATTGTTCAGACAATATTTAAAGTTTACAGTGGCTTGAGGTGCAAAACATAAGAGATGACCCCATTTTTATTTTTAGTGGACTGACCTGTGTGTTTTTATGGGACCAGTTGCAGCTTTTATTGGTATTGTTTTGGGTTACATATGGCTTCTTGATTGATTTAGATTTCTTTTTTTGGGAGTTGGCTAAAAAATAGCATTTCTGTTAGGGTCCATTCATTTTCAATGGGTCCTGAAAAAAAATCGGACAGCACAATGTCTGACTTTTTTTCAGGACCCATTGAAAATTAATGGGTCCAGATCTGGTCCAGATATGTTCCGCAAAAAATGGAACAGATCAGGAAAGAAACAACGGACGTGTGAATGGACCCTTAGTGTTTTTATTGGTTATTATGGAATTCACATTGTGGTATCAAAGACATTTTAACTTTATTCTGAAGGTCAGTACAATTATTGTGATACCAAATTTGGTCAGTTATTTCGATCAGTTATTGTGAGCCAAAGCCAACAATTAAGCCTACAAGGATATCAGGTATAGTGAAAAGCTATTTACCTGTTCTGTGTTTTTGACCTGCTCCTAGCTTTGGCTCACAGTAACCGATGGAAATAACTGAAATGGGAACTCAGCCATAACAATAACTTTTTTTCTTAGAAGTTTTTGTATGTCACCATTAGAGATGAGTGAATCGACTTCGGATTGAACATCTGAAGTCGATTCGTATAAAACTTTTTTTCAATACTGTACTGAGTGAGTGCTCCATACAGTATTAGAATGTATTGGCTCTGATGAGCCGAAGTTATTACTCGCGAGACTTCGCATAATAACTTCAGAAATTAATACTGTAAAAAAACATTTCCTGAACTCTGGTTCGGTTCCAAGGTACTGAATCTCTCAAGTTATTATGCAAAGTCTCGCTCATCGGACCCAATAAGTTCTATCTAATACTGTACAGGGCGCTCGCTCCGTACTCTATTGAAACAAAGTTTTATGCGAAACGACTTCAGATGTTTCATCAGTCGATTCGCTCATCCCTAGTCACCATATTCTTAGAATCATAACATTTATTTTTCCATTAGTGGAATTTTGGGAAATATTTTTTGTAAACAAGCTGTATTTTTCTTTGCTGAGATTTATTTCACTTTTTTAAATGAAAGGTGGCCCAAAAATACCAATTGTATCAGTGTTATTAATTTTTATTTTATGTGGTTTACCATGTGAGGTAAATAACATATTAACTTTATTCTGTGATTATACCAAATTTGTATAGTTTATTTTGTCTTACAACTTTTTGCAGTAATATCACTTTTCTTTTTTTTTTTTTTTTATTAATTTTTTATTAAAGGGCCTCTGTCAGCAGATTTGTACCTATGAAACTGGCTGACCTGTTACATGTGCACTTGGCAGATGAAGGCATCTGTGTTAGTCCCATTTTCATATGTGCCTGCATTGCTAAGAAAAATTATGTTTTAATATATGCAAATGAGACTCTAGGAGCAATGGGGGCGTTACCGTTACACCAAGAGACTCTGATCCATTGGCAACTGCCGCGTCCTCTCCACTATGATTGCCAGGGCCAAGCAGTGATAATGAACTCATCTAAAGGTGCTTCAGATCACCAGCTTATTTCGTTGGGTGAAATAATTATTCATACGGACACCTCAATCATCATTTCTGGATAGCAGACCATACTGTCCAGATAGCACTCTGTTACACAGAAACAGTGCAGCTGTGTGAGGAAGAGGGATAGTAGTAGCCATCGCTCATCATCATATTGTGGATGTGATCGCCGCATGTAAATGCAGCTCATCACCTCCATTAACGAGCTGGCAATTGTTGAGAAGGAAAGCTTCTTTCCCAACGATTGTTTGCTCATCGGCGCAGTTTAAATGCGCCTTAAGACTTATAACATTTTTCTAATTCAGTTGAGGCACGTATGAGCTGAACTGGAACCATTATGGGGTATATATTACTTTTCGATGGGTAGAAGAAATCATGGCGTTCACTGATACTTCAAGTTGCAGTCTTTGTTGGTTTTGCAGAAGGTTAAAAGGGTTGTCCGGGTTCAGAACTGCTTCAATGCTCAAGTCAGGAGGGCTGCCTGGGTGAAAATGGAGGTATGTCTGGGTTTAGCCCTTTAAGAAACATGTGGATTGACCAACGGCTCTTTTCCATACACAGATTCTTCTTCAAGGCCTTCTGGGAGGAAGAGATGTAACACCTTTTATCCTCCCTCCTGTGTCCATCATGACAAAATGTATATCACAAAATATATTAACAGTAGTTGACTCCTAAATATACTGGGGGAGATTTATCAAACTGGTGTGTGAAGTAGAACTGGTTTAGTTGCCCATAGCGACCAATCAGATTCCACCTTTCATTTTCCAAAGCAGGTGTGAAAAATGAAAGGTGAAATCTGATTGGTTGCTATGGACAACTAAGCCAATTCTACCTTACAGCGGTTTGATAAATCTCCCTCAAATCTCTGCTACAACCAGAATCCTGTATCCCAGAGTCCATAAATGGAGTAAATGACAATAGCAAAAATGGTTTGCACTCAGGGTATATTAAATCTGGCAATATTTATTGCTCAGCTGACATTACAGCTAGGTGCACTCATCATTTTCCCTGGTAACTGCCTGCTAGCCATGCAGGTGTGCTACAGTTTGGTAGCCCCTGAGCAGCAGGAGATACAAGTCTGGTTGTCCTAGGAGAGTGAATGTATCACAAATACCTCTCTAGATATACACATTACATAAATCCAAAGCAAATGAACATTAGGCTTCATTCACATCACCGTTCAGCCTTTCTGTTATCCTGCTCCGTTATAGGATCAGGAGAATGGAAGGCACAGATTCCGCACATAACTGAGCCGAACAGATCCTACGGACCCCATGGACTATAATGGGGTCTGTTAGGTTTCCACTCAGAAGATGTTTTTGGAGCAGAGACAAAAGTCCTACATGCACAACTTTTGTCTCCGCTCCAAATTCATCTTCTGAGCGTAAACCTAACTAACCCCATTATAGTCTATGGGGTCCGTAGGCTCCGTCCGGCTCAGTTATGTGCCGAATCCATTCTTTTCCGTTCTCCTGCTCCTATAACGGAGCAGGAGAACGGAAAAGCTGAACGCTGATGTGAACTTAGCCTTAAAAGTCACATTATAAATAGGAAAGGTCATTTCTCTCATTCAGGCCCATTGGACCCACAGCTCGATATTTCATAATCCACGGTATTTCACACTGTAGAAGTCTAATATATCTATTTAGCCAACTCTGGGGTTCAAATACCCTTTGTAAAAGTGCAAACTTTACGGCAGCTAAATCACTGCCATGAACATCTCTCATAGGCCTCATGCACACGACCTCATGCATCTGTGGCCGTTGTGCCGTTTTCCGTTTTTTTTCGCGGACCCATTGACTTTCAATGGGTCCGTGGAAAAATCGGAAAATGCACTGTTTGGGCAGCTGCATCCGTGATCCGTTTTTCCTGGCCGTGAAAAAAATATGACCTGTCCTATTTTTTTCACGGCCAACGGTTCACGGACCCATTCAAGTCAATGGGTCCGTGAAAAAACACGGATGCACTCAAGATTGTCATCCGCGTCCGTGATCCGTGTCCGTTTTTTCCTATCATTTCAATGGCAAACTTGACTTAGATTTTTTTTTCATTTTTCATGTCCGTGGATCCTCCAAAAATCAAGGACGAAAAAACGGTCACGGATCACGGACCGTTTTTGAGGACCTTAGAAAAAAACGGTCGTGTGCATGAGGCCATATGCTGAACAAATCTAGGAGCTCCTTTACCACTCTGTAATGAATAGGGGGTGAATAGTCAAATTACATGTCATGTGTTTTATATTGGGAAGACTGTTTGCCCCCTATTTAATCGTATTCGGGAACATCTATATTCATTACAGCGCTGTGGATTCTGAAATGGCATCGCCATATTCTGACAGTACATATTTTGCAGAACAAACTGTAGTTATTATTGGTACAATTTTTGTTGTACGTGCGACTTTTTGATCATGGTTATTCAATATTTTGGGGTAAACAAGGGGACAAAAAATGGTGAATCATGTGTTTTTCCTTTTTTTTTTTTCTGTTACAGCGTACACCACACATGAAAATTATTTTTATATTTTAATACTTCAGACCTTTTCAGATTCGGCAATACCTAATATGTGTATTCTTTTATTGTTTATTTTTATATGTAAAATTGGAAAAAGGGAGTGAACTTTTGATCCTTCGTCTCATTCACTCTAAGGGCTCATGCACACGACCCTATGCCCTCCGAGACATTGGAGCGCACAGCATCATAGGTTACTATGATGCTGTGCGCATTGGGCCGCTCACGGCGCTGTTGTCCCGCACTCATAATATCATAGTCCTGTGGGCAGCTCGATGTGATCAAAATCATAGTAACCTATGATGCTGTGCGCTCGATGTATGCCGCTCCGGGACATATGGCCCGCTCACGGACCGTATGTCTCGGAGGGCATACAGTCGTGTGCATGAGCCCTAATAGAAATCAATTATGGTAAATGGCATTCTGCCACTCTATCTGCTGAGCTGTACCTGGTGCATAGCTCAGCAGGCAGATTACTATGACAGCCCTAGGAAGTCTCAGCACGCCCCAGGCTGTCATGTAACTAATCAGAGCCTCACGATTTTACTGCAGGGGCCCCAATCAGAAGGCAGATGGGGTTTCAGCCGTCATCACAGCAGTCCGCTCCATACATTTCCTCACACATTATCACTTACATGTACATGATAATGCATGAAGGGGTTAAAGGTATTCTAGCATTTTGTTATTAATGTCCTATTGTTCAGGATAGGTTAACAATATTTGATCGTCAAGGATCCAACACTCCACACCCCAGCTGATCAGTTGATTCAGTGTAGCTTTAGGGCTGGAAATCCACAGATCCATCAGTTGTGCAATGGATGCAGCTGGTTACTACAGTGCTAGTTCTATGTACAAAAAAAATCACCATACTTGTCAGAGATTAGAAATACAAGCAGGTACTAAACCTTCATGCAAAACCATCAGTAAGTTGTGTTATTGGCTCCAAATTTATTCTGCAGCAGGATAATTAGCCCAAATGTATAGCCAATGTATTATTAACTATCTTCAGTCCTGCAAGTGATATGTACCTAGAAGATCTAATGCTGTGTTGAAGTCAAGTACACTTTTTTAACACTCCTTTTTTTTTTATTCACTTTACATTTTGTTAGTAGATAAAATAAATAACCCTTTTATTTTTGAAAGCATTCTTACTTTGCAGAATTTTCTACACTGCCTAAAATTTTTGCACAGTACTATAGATATATTCCTACTTTTACCATAGAAGAGATGCCTCTTCAGAATGCAGGTACTAGATGAGCCATCAGAATAACTTCAGAGGAATGCCGTGTGAGACTGGTGAGTATCGGCAGGTCTGTGCATGTCAGAACTTTGAAACCCTTTGATGACTTAGCTGTTGATTCCTTTGCATCGTGTCACAATGTTTCAAAAACAGTTTAAAAGTTCCCAATTTTAGATATGTCATATAAGAAACACAGCACTTTGCCGTTTAATGTCTTTGAACATTTGTTTTAAACTATCATGATAAAATTCTATTTTTCTTGCATCTGTAGCAAAAAAAGCTATTGGTCAATTTTTTATGTAAAATCAAAAACTCTAAAAGATATATCCCAACATACATTCAATATTTCTTTTGCCCTTATACTTCTGTTGACTCTAAACCTATATATCAGTTAAATTGGATATACTGTATTAATCAAGACATCTACAGTACCTCCTCTTCATGTCATGTATGCATACAATGCCTTGAAGAGGTATTAACTCTTCCCAACAAATGACGTAACAGTACATAATGGCGGCAAGTGACTTGCCGGTGTCCGCCCGATCACTGCATGGGCTCTGTAGTCCCTCATAGGCAGGCCCGTGCTGTATCCGCCAGCATCGCTGTAAAAGTCGATGCTGACGGATTAACCTTTTCTATGCCGTGGTCCGCGCTGACCGTGGCATAGAAGGTGCATGCGGTGGGTGAGGTAGCCCATTGGATCCCCACGCTGCTGTGGCGGGGACCCGATGGGTAACAAGGCAGCCGGATGCCATGCACAGGTTTCCCAATGCCTTGCACGGCATGGAGACCTGCCTTCTACGGAGGCCGAGGAGATCCAGTTTCAGGCTGGGTTTCCTAGGCAACCTGTTAGTGTATGATCCAGTGTAATACACTAACAGGCAATGCATTACAATACAGATGTATTGTAATGCATTTCAGATGGGATCAAGACCCTCAAAAGTTGAAGTCCCAGAGTGGGGAAAAAAATGAAGTAAAAAAAATAAATAGCAAAAAAAAGTGTTTTTTTAATAAAAAAATTAAAATAAAGTTTCAAGTAAAAATAGAAAAAACGCCCCTTTCCCCTGATTTTATAATAAAAAATAGAAAAAAAAGGAAAAAACATACATATTAGTTATCACCGTGTCCGTAACGACGGATTCTAAAAAATGTATCACATAATCCACCCTGTCTAATAAGCACCATAAAAAAAAATACTGTGTCAAAAAAGTGATTTTTGGCACCTTACATCACAAAAAGTGATCAAAAAGGTGCATATGTTCCATAAAATGGTACCAATAAAACCGTCACCTCATCCTTCAAAAAATGAGCCCCTACATAAAAACTATAGCTCAGAACATGGAGACATTAAAAAACATATATTTTTTTCAAATATTTACGTGTCCGTAACAACCTGCTCTATAAATGTATCACATGATCCACCTTGTCCTATAAACGCCATAAAAAAAAGCCATTTTTGTCACCTTACATCACAAAAAGTGCAACACCAAGTGATCAAAAAAGCGTATGTCCCACAAAATAATCCCAATCAAACCATCACCTCATCCCGCAAAAAATAATAACTTACCTAAGACAAAAAAATAAGGCATTCAAAAAAACATATTTAAAAAAAAAAAAGATTTATTATGTAAAACTGAAATAGACAAAGAAAGTAGACATAGTTGATATCATTGGGAGTTTCTATTGTAAGGTGCATCTGGGGGGGGGGGGGGGGCTTCAAATGGGACATGGCATCTAAAAAGCAGCCCAGCAAAATCTGCCTTACAAAAACCATATGGCGCTCCTTTTCTTCTGCTCCCTGCTGTGTGCCCTTACATCAGTTTACGACCACATGTGGGGTGTTTCTGTAAACCACAAAATCAGGGTAATAAATATTGAGTTTTGTTTGGCTGTTAACCCTCGATGTGTTGAAGAAAAAAATTGATCAAAATGGAAAATCTGCCAAAAAAGTGAAATTCAAAAATTTCATCTCCATTTTCCTTTTATTATGGAACACCTAAAGGGTTAACAAAGTTTGTAAAATCAGTTTTGAGTAACTTTAGGGGTGTAGTTTCTACAATGGGGTCATTTATGGGGGGGGGGGGGGGTTTCCACTACGTAAGCTCTACAAAGTGACTTCAGATCTGAACTGGTCCTTAAAAAGTGGCAACAAATACAATGACTAATACAATGACAAATACAAAATGATGCCAATATAAAGTAGACATATGGGGAATGTTAAGTAATAAATATTTTATGAGGTATCACTTTCTGTTTTAAAAGCAGAGACATTGACATTTAGATTTTTATTTTTTTACATTTTTGGTAAATTTGGGATTTTTTCATAAATAAAGGTGAAATATATTGATTCAAAGTTATGACAATCATAAAGTACAATCTCAGAATGGCTTGGATAAATAAAAGTGTTCCAAAGCTATTACCACATGTGACACATGTCAGATTTGTAAAAAATGGCCTGGGCAGAAGGGCGAAAACTGGCCCGGGGTAGAAGGGGTTAAAGGGGTTGTCTGGGCTTTTACTATTGATGACCTATCCTCAGGATAGGTCATCAATTTTATATCGGCGGGGTCCGACACCCCCGCAGATCAGCTGTATGAGGAGATGGCACGTGCAGTATATAGGAAGAAATAGAGATAATAATACATTAGTAAGTGGCTTGTATTACCTTTCTGTACATGATAAACGTTTGCTGAAGTGACACAACCCGTTTTAAAATGGCCCTACTTCTTGGCCCCCCCGCTGATCAGATACTAATTACCTATCCAGAGGATAGTTAATCCGTAAGTCTTGGAAAAACCTTTTAATGTGAAGTAACTTTAAATAGTGTGGCCAGCTGATGACAGTACTAGCAGCAAAGCTGGAACACACTTTTTGTGGCATTTTTTAAATTGTGAATCTATTTAAAAAAAAAAAAGAAAGGTTGATACTAATCATCTGTATTTGTGCCTGTGTTTTGCTAAAAAAAATACTGCCTAAAAAATGTCATGATTCAATCTAGACTAAGTAAAAATTTGGTTTCATTCAATATGTATCTAAAAAGTATAGTAGCAGTACACGCATCATTTTATACACATTTTAATAAGTTGCTGTATTTTTACTGCTTAAATCTTAGAAGGCAAATTCTATATTCTTATGGTAAATAAAGTGACAGTCTGATTTTCATCTCAGTTTGTAATCTAATCATGAATGCACCTTTTAAGAAAAATCCTACTTTGTGATAATTTCCCTCTCCAGCCTCATTGAGAGGACCACTTCAAGACTGCCTTTCTAACTGTCAAAGCAATGTTCGCGTTTGCTCCAGTGGAAACAAGACAAAGCAACATGAAAGGCCATGGCAGCTTATAAGCAGGTTTTCCTAGCAACCTGCAAACTTGCAATGCAAATGTAGGTATTTGCTATGCAAAGTGCCGTTGCATTAGTGTAAAAAGCTCTTAGAAAAATGGCAATAATTGCTTATCACATTTCCCTAAACTAATTCATGCCTTGACTTGGCAGTCTTTTGGTTTTGACAACTAAAGGAATCTTATAGAACAGGCAGGACATGAGCAGCCAGGCAGAGAAGACCAAACTTGTTATGAAGAATTTAATGCAGATTAGTATTTTCCTGTATCTTGTTTCCTTCTTGCTTTGGTAAAAACACTGGTTTAATTAACTATTCTAACTCGCTCCAAAGTTGCTGCATATATGGCATTGCTAAATACTGGTTTCTGGACCTGATAATCGTTTTCAATATCTTGGCTGTGTGTAAGTCCTGGCTTGTCTGAAATGTATTTATATATTTTTTTAAATAGTTTGTCACCCCTATGTTTACCAAAGCTGATGAGCACATTCAGTTCATTTGCATTGTGAACAACCTATTATAGTGTAATCATCAAGGCTGAATGTAAAAATGGTTTTCCCATAACACTTATCACCTATATTTATTACCTCCTCTAATCACTAGAATTAGGGACCTGCCTTCTCTGCTAACTGTAGGACTAATATGGAGCAGATACCAGACATTCATGGAAATGCTCTTTTAAAGACGACCTTTCACTGCTACTGACATGCCTGTTTTAATAGCTTCATACATTTTCCCATATAATAGCAATTCTGGAGCATCTATCCTTACGGCTCTGTTATTCCATTCCTTTATTATTTCTACTAGAAGTTACAAATGAATTACTAGCAGTCTGCAGTAATGGGTACAGAGGGGTGGTAACAAGTTGGGGAGGGGGGGGGGGGGGGGTGTCCCAGCACAGTCTGCAAATGGCAGCACTGATTACATAGAGCGAGTCTGTCCAGGTACACCACCCCCTTTGTACCCTTACTGCTGACTGCTCGCAATGGTTATATTGCAGCCTGTGGTAGTATACAGCTATTCCAAGTATGGTAATCTCCGGCAGGCTGTTCCTCTGCTGGAACAGCCTGCCAGATTTCAAAACACAGGTGTGAACATAGCCTAATATGATATTTCAGCAGACCTGATCCATCCTGGACAGGTTTAAAACTTTTTTTTTTCAAATTAAAAAGTAATTAGCAAAGGGGGTGGGGGTTGAGGTAAACAGCTGTCATGAGGACTAGACAGTTCTTACTGATAAGACTTTGCAACATTTCTTATGGTTGTTTGTACTATTGATTTATGCAAAGGTATGCGAAAAGTTAGTGATTATTTGAACAACAGCCTTTTTTGGCAATCCCCGTTCACTTCCTCGTCCACACCACGCCCATTTTTTTAGACCTGGCATGAGTGGTGTAAAGTCGCAGATTGCGGTACAAAGGACCTTTGCGCCACAACCTGCACCAGAAATACACCTACTATAGGCATATTTCTGTTTAATAAATGACCCCCATACTCCTTACTTTTATTATCTTTGGAACTAATTAAGTGTTAACTTTGGTGTCTTGATTTAATCTCTGATCAATAATCTCGTAACCTGGTGTGTGTGTGTGTTTTTGTGTACAGCCTTCTCATCAGGATTGTATTTTGCCATATTCTGTCTGTTTTGTTATAATGTATTTAAAGGTATTCTGTCAGCTAGTTTGAGCCTATAGAGCTGAGGACATGTGCTGCTAGATCGCCACTAGCGTGTCCACAATATACATTTCCCATAACTCTGAGTGCTTTTATTCAGTAAAAAAAATGAATTATATATATATGCAAATAATCTGAATCTCCTCCTTGCTCCCCTGATGTCACATAGTTGAAGCGCCATAATCTCACGTATGCCAGGGCTAGCGTATACGCAGTTTATTTCCTGAGGTTGATGCCAGCACAGGGAAGGAACACCATGCCGGCACTCAGGTGCGGCATACTCGTGCATGCGCGAGATTACAGCTATGGAAAATGTACATTGTGGACATGATAGTGGCAATCTAGTAGCGCATGTCCGCAGCTCTATAGGCTAAAACTAGCTGACAGAATCCCTTTAGTGGGATGGTCAATGTTTGGGATAATTTTTACAACCAAACAGTGGGATGACCCTGATCTATTCTTAGTCACAACTTTGTCTCTGACCTTGTTTGGAGAGTTCTTTGGTCTTCACATTGCTTGTCTACTAGTGTTCTTGACTCTGGGGCCTTTCAGAACAGGTTCACTTATACTGTAACAGATCATGTCACGCTTTGCACCGTATTTTTTGCTTTATAAGACACACTCTGGTTTCAGAGTAGGGAAAAAAGAAAAAATATATATTTTTCATCAGACTTCCAAACTACACTCTGTCTTCATCAGATCCCCATATCAGACCTGCATCAGAGCCCACATCAGACCCCCCCCCCCCCCATATTAGACCTCAGATCAGTTGCCCATCAGAGATAAACTAAATAAATTCACTTACCTCTCCTTCTCTGCCACTATTCTTCAGGTCCTGTGGTCTCTGTTGCAGTTGCGCTCCCTGATCTTCTCTGGGCCCATGCTGCACTGTCACCTGACTGCGTACAACATTGGGTCATAATGCACGTGCTGCGTCCTGATGTTGTACGCAGTCAGGACAGTGCAGCGTGGCGCCCAGAGAAGATCAAGCAGGGAGAGGTGAGTTCTTTCTACTATGACATTTTGAACTATTTATAATGTCTATCACATAAAGTCTAAATTAAAATCAATATTCATTCCTGGTGAATGCTATCGCAAGGCACTGTATCTCTCCTAAGAAAAGAAAAAAATGGTTTAAGAGCAAACTAGATAGACCCTGTGTTCTTTTTCTGCCATAATTTTTCTATGTTTTATAATTAAAGGGGTCCTGTAGTTTTTTTTTAAAACTGATAATCTACCCTCTGGATAGATCATCAGCATCTGATCAGCTGTTTGAGGTTTCCCTCAGGCCCAGTGACGTCATGACTAGTATTAATAGCCTGGGCTGGGCTAAGCTCTGTTCACTTGAATGGAGCTTAGCCGCGCCCAGGCCAATGATATTAGTCGTGACGTCACTGGGCCTGCAGTAAACAGCGAGAAGGCCGCGGCACTACTGCCAGTGCCGCTGCCTTCTCAAACAGCTGATCAGCAGGGTCCCGGGTGTCAGATCCGCGCCGATCAGATGCTGAGATGGCAAAACTGCCAACTTACAATGAATTTTGGGCCTTGGTGACCAAGCAATTTTTTTTTTTTTTTCATCATCATATTCCAAGAGCTATAACTTATTTTTTTATTTGTCCTGCAATGTAGCTGTATGAAGGTTTGTTTCCTGTGGGACAAGTTGTAGCTTTTAATTGCACCATTTTGGGGTATACATAACTCATTAATTCTTTGTGGTTGGATAGGAAAAAAAACTGAAATACAGCCACCTAGTTTTTACATTGTACATTTTGCGACATTCACTTTGTAGCTTAAATAAAATGCTAACTTTACTTTCTCGGTCAGTACAATTACTGCAGTACCAATTCTGTATTTTTTAAAAAAGTTTTACTACTTTTGCACAATAAAACATTTTTATTTTATTTATTTTTTACTTGGGTTAACATTAATTTTCTTTTTACCACTTATTAATCCCACAAGAGGAGATGCGATTTTCTGATCTTCTTCCATAATACACCATACTACTTATGTAGTATGGTGTATTATGTTGTCAGTAAGAGCCTGACAGGCACTTTATTAGGCCTCTTTCACATGAACAATACAGATTGGCTCAGAATGCGTTCAGGGTGCATTCAGTGAAACTCGCACCATTCCGCAAGCAGTATTGTCTGCATTTGTGTTCAGTGTTTTCCACATGGGTGCAATCAGGTTTGCAAACAACATCTCCTAGCAACCATTAGTGAAAAAGGCATTGTATCCGGACTGCAATGCGTTTTTCACTGAAGACCCATTCCCTTTTATAGGGCCAGGGCTGGAGAAAGAAAAAAAAAACAGCTGAATATAGAACATGCTGCTTTTTTCACACAACGCAGAACTGATGCGTGAAAAAAAAAAGTGCACAGGCCCATTTAAATAAATAGGTAAGATATCATGCGTTCACTTCACTCATCGCACCTGCACGGAAAACTTGCTTGTGTGAAAGGGGCCTTAGGCAGTGCATTAGGTACATTAGCCTAATAGGCATACACTGAGGGCAGTCTTGGAGGCGTTTATAAGGTCCTGGCTGAAGTATGAAGACATTGAGGCCTCATGCACGCGGCTGTAGCCTGGCCATGGCCGTATTGTGGCCCACTTGAATGGGTCCGCAATCTGGAGCTGCGGTGCGGAACGGAGGCACGGAAGCACTACGGAGTGCTTCTGTGGTGTTTTGTTTCTGTCTGGGCCTCCAAGTTGAATGGGTCTTGATCCGTCCCGGCCAAAGCACGGACGTTGCCCATGCATTGGGGACCGCAAATTGTGGTCCGCAGTGCACGGAACAACCGCACAACGGACGCGTGTATGAGGCCTGACACCCCGCAGACTCATTCATGGCAGTGTAAATGCCTGACAGTAAGAGCTCCCTCCCTCTGAATTCACTTGCTATTGCCTGTGGCATCTAAATGGTTAAATCGCCAAGTTAGACCCTTCTGCCCACCTAGACAGTTAAAGACTGTGGTATCTAAGTGGTTAAACGGCCAGGATAGGCCCAGACAGTTAAAGCAAAAGCCCTGCTGTCATGTGATAGTTGAGCAGCATGCAGTGCCTACATTAGGTTACCCCCAAAAATTTTTTTTTAACTACCGGTATATTCATTCGTTATACAAGCTTTCATTTTTGATGAATACCATGAGAAATGAAAGCTGTGCTCTGATTGGTTGCTATGCATTTTTCTTTTCAGACAATTTAATTAATTTCCCCCACCCCATTGTATTACTGATAATAATCTTAATGAAAACACTCAGTTGACCTTAATAAAATCTCTTATGAGTAGAGTTTGTTTTTGGCCATGGATAAAGCAATTCCATATCGTAGTAAGCTTTTAAAAATGGTTTTCACTTTTTAATGTACAGTAAGTAGCCTTTTTCATTTATGTCTGACATGGCCAAAAAGTGGTAGAATACTTTATGAAAATATTTTTCCCATATAACTGTACATATGTATACAGTTGAGTCTCTTGTTATCCAGATGGAGTAGATTGTTCTCTCTTTGCACATAGTTTTACTTTTAAAGACCCAGCACAGATAAATAATATTCTCTGTGTTTTCATCATAACCTTTCTCTGTATATCTCCACTGGTTGACAGTAGAGGTACATTCTATCAGTTTCAAAAATTTTGTCTAAGGATAAATGCACAGAGAAATAGGGAAAAATGTGTCTTAAATCATGCTTTTGTCACTGCCTGTGCGGGTGGTAGGGAGGAAAATTACTTTAGTCTACACGTCTTATTGAAGTGCTTTAGAATGAT
The DNA here is from genome assembly GCF_014858855.1 of Bufo gargarizans. Taxonomy (NCBI): domain Eukaryota; kingdom Metazoa; phylum Chordata; class Amphibia; order Anura; family Bufonidae; genus Bufo; species Bufo gargarizans. The sequence goes on along the minus strand of NC_058085.1, from coordinate 202,931,221 downwards.
GATATCATAATCACACTAATACATTTAAAAGCTTGAAGGGGTTTAGCATTTATTGAACGAAGCTCATTGAAAGACTCTAAAGGATGTCTTTAGGCTTCCTACTATGATAAAAACGGACAATATTGTTCATGGCCTCAGTAAAATCAAATGCACTTTTATTTTATTTTATGCCATGTTGTAATTACATTTCAAAAGCCTTCTTACAAATGGAAAGAACAAAAGGGCTGTTTTATGACTCATTAGAAATGCTAATTTCAGAACTGTCAACTTCATTTTATTGTTTTTTTTTCTCTTCAACCTTTTTATTTCATTATTGTGTCGTGTAACTGTGGACCCAAAGATAAAATGTGCGACAGTCAATCAATAGATCATCATAAACAATAAATTAGTATTCACTTACATTTTTATCTACAATTATTTTATGCAACTCTTTTTTTTTTTGTAGTTGGATCAAAGCTAGGTTAAGGATGCCCCAAAATCAATCAAACTCTCAAAGCATGTTTCAGATAAGTGTAGGACATTTGCACTGAGTCTCACAGTGAGCATTTCAAGCAGAGCATAGAGAGGCCGACTTCTGATCCACACAGAAGACGCTGTAGGATTCAGACAGTTAGAGTATGTGTGCTGATCGGGATAAAGATGGAATGGAACAAAGCTGATAAATCTGGAATAAATAAAAATAATTAGCAGTCCCCCATTAAATAAGATATTTGGTTCTTTTTAGCCCTCCTCAACCCAGCCTTACCTTATCATATTCTGTAAAAGAAAAGGAATAATAAATTATAGGAATCAACTTTTGGCACAGGGGACCAGTTGGATGCTCCACAGGCTAAACTGTGGCAGTCTTTATTATAAAGTATTTTGAAGCAATGTGTTTGGGGGGCCTGTCACAGTTTGACCTGTGCAGCATCCAAATGATCGTTTGCACTCAAAACTGTCTTCTACATTCTACTGTTTTGCTTCCAGTTCCGATCCATCTAGGAAGGTGGGCACCATTTGATAGCATGCACCTTTTTATATCCTTTCTATGGAATGGAGCATGTACAGTTCTTTATTTTATTTTTTAACCTCTTACTGACATCTGCCATACATATACGGAAGATGTCTGTTCTTTAAAGATGAGTGGGCGCCGTAGCCTCCAGGTTTCTTCTGTTTTAACGTAGAGCACTGACTTTCAATCACATTTTATCTCAGGCAATATGGCAATGCAAAAAAAAAAATATAATAATAATTATATATATATATATAATATATATAGTACAGACCAAAAGTTTGGACACACCTTCTCATTCAAAGAGTTTTCTTTATTTTCATGACTATGAATATGTGGAATTATATACATAACAAAAAAGTGTGAAACAACTGAAAATATGTCATATTCTAGGTTTTTCAAAGTAGCCACCTTTTGCTTTGATTACTGCTTTGCAAACTCTTGGCAATCTCTTGATGAGCTTCAAGAGGTAGTCACCTGAAATGGTCTTCCAACAGTTTTGAAGGAGTTCCCAGAGATGCTTAGCACTTGTTGGCCCTTTTGCCTTCACTCTGCGGTCCAGCTCACCCCAAACCATCTCGATTGGGTTCAGGTCCGGTGACTGTGGAGGCTAGGTCATCTGGCGCAGCACCCCATCACTCTCCTTCAAGGTCAAATAGCCCTTACACAGCCTGGAGGTGTGTTTGGGGCCATTGTTTTGTTGAAAAATAAATGATGGTCCAACTAAACACAAACCGGATGGAATAGCATGCCGCTGCAAGATGCTGTGATAGCCATGCTGGTTCAGTATGCCTTTAATTTTGAATAAATCCCCAACAGTGTCACCAGCAAAGCACCCCCACACCATCACACCTCCTCCTCCATGCTTCACGGTGGGAACCAGGCATGTAGAGTCCATCCATTCACCTTTTCTGCGTCGCACAAAGACACGGTGGTTGGAACCAAAGATCTCAAATTTGGACTCATCAGAACAAAGCACAGATTTCCACTGGTCTAATGTCCATTCCTTGTGTTCTTTAGTCTCTTCTGCTTGTTGCCTGTCCTTAGCAGTGGTTTCCTAGCAGATATTCTACCATGAAGGCCTGATTCACACAGTCTCCTCTTAACAGTTGTTCTAGAGATGTGTCTGCTGCTAGAACTCTGTGTGGCATTGACCTGGTCTGTAATCTAAGCTGCTGTTAACCTGCAATTTCTGAGGCTGGTGACTCGGATGAACTTATCCTCCGCAGCAGAGGTGACTCTTGGTCTTCCTTTCCCGGGGTCGGTCCGCATGTGAGCCAGTTTCTTTGTAGCGCTTGATGGTTTTTGTGACTGCACTTGGGGACACTTTCAATGTTTTCCCAATTTTTCGGACTGACTGACCTTCATTTCTTAAAGTAATGATGGCCACTCGTTTTTCTTTACTTGGCTGCTTTTTTCTTGCCATAATACAAATTCTAACAGTCTATTCAGTAGGACTATCAGCTGTGTATCCACCTGACTTCTCCACAACGCAACTGATGGTCCCAACCCCATTTATAAAGCAAGAAATCCCACTTATTAAACCTGACAGGGCACACCTGTGAAGTGAAAACCATTTCAGGTGACTACCTCTTGAAGCTCATCAAGAGAATGCCAAGAGTGTGCAAAGCAGTAATCAAAGCAAAAGGTGGCTACTTTGAAGAACCTAGAATATGACATATTTTCAGTTGTTTCACACTTTTTTGTTATGTATATAATTCCACATGTGTTAATTCATAGTTTTGATGCCTTCAGTGTGAATCTACAATTTTCATAGTCATGGTCTGTACTTGGTCTGTACTGTATATATATAAAAAGAAAATTCATATTAAAACATGAGAAACACTATAAAAACAGGCTATTGCTGTAATCGTACTGCCCCAGAGATTGAAGGCAATGCTCAGTTTTACCACATAGGCAACACTGTAAAAAACAAACAAACATAAAACTGTGGCAAAATAGTTTTTTTCTTCCAGTTATACCCCATTTTGATTTGTTTTGCCAGCTTCCTACATCGTATCTAATATTAAATTGTGCCATTAGAAAGTGCATTTTTTTCTGCAAAAAAGGCCCTTAAGCAGCTATGTGAACAGAAAAAAAAAAAAAAATATGGCTTTGGGAAGGCAGGGAGTAAAAAACTAAAATGAAAAATCACTCCATCAGGAAGAGGTTAAAGGGGCCTGTCGAAAGTTTTAATACTGCAAAATGGCTAATAGGGCTAGATAGTGACGTCCACTATATTTAAACGTTTTTGCAAAGCACCTGCAAATGTAGATGGACCATTGTGATATATTCTAGTTTTAAGGGAAACTCACGTTGACACTTTTTCATGGGTCCGTCTAGTTGTTGAGGTATTGCTGATTTTAACATTTAAGGGGCTGTGCCACTATAATAAAGCGGTTGTAGACAAAAAAAGGAAAGAGAAGGCGCTCATAGGGTGAGTATGTAAAAGATTATTTCTCCTTTCAGACGGGAGGTAATATGCTCACCTGTCAGAGTTGCACCAATTGGGTGCAACTACAATGAAGGCTGAGTGCTCGTGAGGGTTGGTTGGTGCCGCTGGCTTTGTCCAGACACCCTTCGGTCGGTGCCGAACGGGTGAGTATGGGAACTGTGGGTTTGGTGGACCAAGAAAGTCCACAACCAATGGTAGAAAACAAATTGGTTTATTCAGGACAACGCGTTTCGGGGTGCATGACCCCTTTATCAAGTCTGGTGGATCACAGTGGAGCCGCTCGTATCCCAGCACGTGGGGCGTCTGATACGATCGATCGCATCAGACGCCTCACGTGCTGGGATACGACCGACTCCACTGTGATCCACCAGACTTGATAAAGGGTTCTTGCACCCCGAAACGCGTTGTCCTGAATAAACCAATTTGTTTTCTACCATTGGTTGTGGATTTGCGCCCGTTACTCTGTCCGTTTTTCTTGGAATTTCTTGGTCCACCAAACCCACAGTTTCCACTATAATAAAGAGAATTTGGCAAGATTAAAGCGCAAAATGCATATGTGAGAAGACCTTGTGGGCGAGTGAACAGAGTGAAGAAAAAAAGGGAAATAAGCTGACAGATGAAAATAATTGACATATATAAGCAATACCTTAAATCCAAAAAGCTCAAGCCCTAAATAGTACATAATAGAAAGTGTTCAAGAAAATACCTAAAACACAAGAAACCACAGATAAAAAGATATACAGAAGAAATGAAGAAGAATTATTAATACAAATCCATTTCCATCTGCTAAATAGTAAAAAATAATGAATTACAAAATATTAATGACCATGATTAGCTAGTATACGCAAGGCACCACAAATATGTTAGAATAACATAGTACATATAAGGCCGAAAAAAGACATTTGTCCATCCAGTTCGGCTTGTTATCCTGTTGATCCAGAGGAAGGCAAAAAAAAAACCATGAAACCCTGTGAGGTAGAAGCCAATTTATCCCACTTTAGGGGAATAAAAAATTCCTTCCCGACTCCAATCAGGCAATCAGAATAACTCCCTGGATCAACGATCTCTCTCTAGTAGCTATTGCCTGTAATATTATTACACTCCAGAAATACATCCAGGCCCCTCTTGAATTCCTTTATTGTACTCACCATCACCACCTCCTTAGGCAGAGAGTTCCATAGTCTCACTGCTCTTACCGTAAAGAATCCTTTTCTATGTTTGTGTACAAACCTTCTTTCCTCCAGACGCAGAGGATGTCCCTATACTTTAATCACACTATCAATTTATACCCTTACTACGTGATTCAATAAGTGTTCCTAATTATGTGAGCTATTCAATTACTGTTTATATTCGTGTTTTTTGTAAATGTCTTATATATATTATTAATATTTTATATTGTATCTTATTAATTTTTTATTTTTTATTTTCTATATTTTTTTTATTATAATTATTACTATTTGTGATTTTTTATATTTATTATTTATTATATATTTTATATTGTTTTCTATTTATTTTCTATTATCTTATTTTTCCTCTTTTCCTTTTTTATTTTTTTCCTTTTCTTTCCCTTTTTTATATATATTATATTATTGTTTTATAGTTTTTTATTTTATTATTTTTATATTATGTTTTTCTGTTTTGTTTATTAATATTGTATTTATTATTTATTTGTATTCTATATTGATAGTTTAAAGATATGTATATATCTAGAAAAAAATAAAGGATACTTTGTCCCATTGCCCACAAAGCACTCAACCCAAGGCCCAGAATAAATAAATGTTGCATTGAGTAAATATAGTCCGAAAAATATATATATGGAGCAAACATAATGTATCCTTCACTATGTGTCCGGATAAAGGGATCCCAAACGACAAAGATTCTTTATGTTCGGTGCTGGGCTGTTCCAGGTGAGGGAAGGAGAAAGTGTTCTGACAACACCCAAGGTGAAGAACCAAATAATGACGTGCAGAAAGAACCAAATAATTTTTGTGGTATAAATCTAAAAGAAAAAAATGGAAAACAAAAATGTGTGCAAGTAAAACATTATCTGGCATAGAAACCTGTGAATAAAAATTCCTCATTAAGACCCTGCAGAGACAAACTATCTAAGTTATAGATCCATCGAGATTCAGCTTTAAGTAAACATTGTGTCATATGTGTGCCCCTAATATTACGATGGACTTTTTCTAAGCCCACCACCTGCAAACCATTATACTTACCACCATGGTGATCTAAAAAATGTGTAGCCACAGAAGTGAGAGGTTTCTCCTTTTCAACCCTATCTCGGGCAGCCAAAGCAATGTTGGACATATGTTGCTGGATCTGCTTCCGCAATTCCTGTGAGGTTTGCCCCACATATACCTTCTTGCATGGACAAATAATTCAATATACGATGTTCCTAGTACGGCAATTAACATAGTGGTTAAGGCGTATACGCTGCTTGTCATTTAAAAAGTTATCCTTACCCAACATGAATGGGCAAACATTGCATTGGCCACACGGATGTGTACCCTTCAATTTGACACCTCTATTCAGCCCCCGTGTAGGGCGCTGAAAATGACTCTGTACGAGTTGATCTTTAAGAGAAGGTGCCTTACGTGCAATAATCTTTGGTTTGTTAGCTACATAGGGCGTCAGCCTTTGATCAGACGTGAGCAGAAACCAATGATTCTCCAAGATCTTGTAAAGTCCTGTCCACTGATTGTTGTAACGGGTAATAAGATGTATCTTACCATCCCTTGTTTTAGGCTTAGGGGTAAATAGCTCACTTCGATCCAAGCTCTTGGCATCCTCATAGGCACGGGATACAATTTTCTTGGGATAACCCCTATTACGGAGCCGTGACGACAAATCTGCTGAAGCTGCCCTAAAATCAGTCATATGTGTGCAGTTGCGTTGTAACCTAAGAAACTGACCTTTCGGTATTCTATTCTTCATATGTGCCGGATGAAAACTCCGGTAGTGTAGCAGGCTGTTGGTGGCGGCGCTTTTTCGGAAAAGAGAGGTGACAATCTGTGTTTCTTCCTTGCGTAATCTTAAATCCAATAAATCATCTGCATCCTCCAAGATGGTATGTGTTAAACGAATGTTCAAATTGTTTTTATTTAATGTGTCAATTAATTGGACACAGGTCTCCTTGGAGCCCTGCCAGAAAAACAGAATGTCATCAATATAACGGAACCAGCCCACCACACCCTCACAAAAGAGCGGCGACGGGTACACGCACATCTCCTCCCACCAACCCCAAAAAAGGTTTGCGTACAAGTGTGCGCAGCGTGCCCCCATCGCCGTTCCAGCCTCCTGTCTATAAAAAATCTGATCAAAAACAAAATAATTGTGATGTAAAAAAAAAAATGCAGAAGGCTCACTAGGAATGCGTGGTGGGCTGGTTCCGCGGAAACAGACCTCTCCAAGAAGTGAGTAGTGGCCCCAATGCCATCCTTGTACGCGATGCTGGTGTACAAAGATTCGCCATCGCAGGTCACTAACAGTACGTCAGATGTGATTGACACATGGTCCAGCATCTCAATCAAATGAATCTCGTACATAGGATGGAAGCCCCAGGACTATGGGTTGAAGGAAAAAATTGATATAGGTACAAGCCTGTTCACACAAACTCCCAATGCCGGCCACGATTGGTCGCTGTGGGGGGTTGTGTAGGTCCTTATGGACTTTGGGGAGCATGTAGAATGTTGGAATGATAGATTGACTCACCCCCAGAAATTGATGCTCCTTTTTAGTGATAACAAACATCTCCCGGGCTGCCTTCAATAGCTGATCCAATTTCTTCTTAAAGACCATTGTGGGGTCAGAAGGCAGGGGTGTGTAGAAAGTTCTGTTCTTAAGCTGTCGATTCGCTTCCTGTATATAAAGGTCCATGTCCCATAGGACCACATTCCCACCCTTATCTGCTTCTTTAATAAAAAAGGTGGTGTTTGCTTGTAATTTTCGTATAGTATCGTATTCCAACTTGTTCACGTTTCTACCATGTAAAGAATCGGTCCTATCTTTTTGCGGAACGGCCGCAAGGCACGAACACAGTCTGTGGGGCAGCCACAGCGGATCGCGGACCCATTCACTTTAATGGGTCCGCGATCCGCTGAGGCTGCCCCACAGACGGTGTTCGTGCATTGCGGCCTGCAACACGACCACGAGGCGCACACGTTCGTGTGCAGGAGGCCTTGTATCTTTCTTCCATCTGCTGTGTTTAACAACCAAACTGATGAATTATGAATGTGTTCCCTCCAAGATACTCTTAAATCTGCTAAATTGCTTTAATGATGATGGGCCACTGTTAACTTGGGGTTTGGTGAAAAAGCAGCTGGCTATTTGCATTTTCCTCTGACTTCAAGGAGTTTAACAACCCTTCTCTGATTTAACTATTTGATTGGTAGGCATGCCCCCGTTTTGTAGCCCTTGATAGCAGTTGTTTATCTTTATTTGGATTTTCAGAATGTGATAAATCTTGTGCGTGAGCTCCATGCTTGCATAAGACACCAGCTAAAGCATAATGGGCACATTATGCCAGGGATATGGGGTCCTCATTTTTTCCATAATCTCCAATAATTCTTCTTATTCTACAGTTTCACTGCTTTACTAATTTCAGAGTAGAAAGCAAACTTCCACAGCAAGCTGTCCATGCTCTGCTCTTTATTCCTGCTCTGTTTAATGTCTGCCTTCTGACATTCCCGGCCAGACATCATTTTAATGGTATGTGTAGTGATAAAGCCAATAATATGTCAAAATGATTGATAATCTAAGCATTACAGCAATATGACTTTGCTGTCCTCCTCTCAGTCAGTTTTGATGGTTTCCAAATTGAATTCTTACAGTGTATGTGTGTGTGTGTGTGTGTGTGTGTGTAGTTTGTAACCATGTCTGTTTTTTCTTAGCTGCCCAATTACACAGAAAACAAAGCTTTTCATTTGCTGTTTTTGAAGGTGCGGCAATACATTGCACAAGAATTGTTTATCTAGCTATAGTGAATCATTTTATGATATATGTCCAGAAAAGGTGTTTAATGGATAATTAATAATGGATAATTAAATGTGACTGAAGAGTAATCTTATTGTAAATGTGTTACTTTATATTTTATAACTAACCTACAAAACTTTACATGATATTTTTACACTTTATCATACCATTATGTTGCCGGAATATAGACAACTTGGAATACCTTTTTCCAGTTTACATGTAATATAGTTGTACAGTCTACATATCTATTACATAGTCACTGGGTTATAATAGAACTTTAGATATATCAGAGACATATCAACATTTTTGATTGGTGGGGTATGAGCAGTGATTCATTGCTCAAATTGTTCTGCAGCTAGTGGCTGTTAAGGGATGGAACTAGGCATGTGCTTCCATCTCAGTGAGCAGGGCATCGAAATTAGAATTAGTAGGTGGCACTATACAGATAGATTCCTTTAAAAAAAGGCCTAATTCACACAAACGTTGTTTTGGTCTGTATCCAAGCCGCAGTTGGAAAAAAAATATATGATCTGTTTTTGTCTGTTTTGCGGACAAGAATAGGCAGTTATATTAATGGCTGTCCATGCCGTTCGGCAAATTGCGGAACGCACACGGACGCCATCCATGTGTTTTGCAGATCCGCAATTTATCTTCTGAGTTTAGTTTTTTTCCTGAATTCAGGGAAATTATCTACATGTTAAATACATTAATTTCTCTATTATCACTATGGCAGTATGTCAATAATCTAATATTGACCAGTTATGCAACAGCAATTACTGCTGAAAATAGATTGATAGATAGATAGAGGGATTTCATAGTTTGCAGTGGTTAGTACAGTACCTACTAAAGAAGGTCCAAGACAGGACAACCAAGGAACCACTGATAGTGTCTTGGGCACCCAAGGCTCAAGGATGTGTGTGGGGAACGGTGGCTGTCCTGTTTGGTCTGATCCCACAGAAAAACTATAGTAGCATACGTTTCTGAAAACCTATTGCTGGCTATGATAGAAAGGTGTAATAAAACACAGTGCATCACAGCTTTCTGGATTTTGGGCTACATAGACACAGACTTGTCATAGTAGCCATGCTGATCACTGTACATCGCCAGCAACCTACAACCTATGAAGCAATGAAATAAGGTGACCCGGTCTGTTTAAAGGGAGTCTGTCATCAGCATTTCAAGTTTTTAACCCTTCCCATAGCTTTCTAGCATGCTTACAGTTAATAAAAACGTTACCTTTAGCATCAATCCTGGACTTATAAAACCGTCAAAAAACATCTTTGTAACATATACAAATGAGGGCTCGCAAGTGCCCAGGGGCGGCGTTACTGTTGTAGGTGCCCTGCTAGCTCAGCATTTCCTTCGCTTCCCCCAGCCCCTTCCTTCCCTCCGCCCGCCCATCCTTTCCATCTGACCGCCTATCTACTAACTTGTTGTTTCGCCGAGATCCCGTGCCTGCGCACTCAGTCCGTCGGCCGGCGCATGCGCACTGCGATGCCCATTCCTTGTACGGCATCAGAGTAATTAATGCGCATGCGCCGGCTTCACGCCGTTAGCCGGCGAATGCGCATTAATTACTGTGATGCCGTACAAGGAATGGCCATCACAGTGCGCATGCGCAGGCCGACGGACTGAGTGCGCAGGAGCGGGATCTCGGCGAAACAACAAGTTATTAGATAGGCGGTCAGAGGGAAAGGATGGGCGGGCGGGGGGAAGTGAAGAAAAGGCTGAGCTAGCAGGGCACCTACGAGGGTAACGCCGCTCCTGGGCACTTGCAAGCCCTCATTTGCATATGTTACAAAGATGTTTTTATAAGTCCAGGATTGATGCTAAAGGTAACGTTTTTATTAACTGTAAGCCTGCTAGAAAGCTATGGGAAGGGTTAAAAACGTGAAATGCTGATGACAGACTCCCTTTAATCACTACTTCTTTTTGCATCATTTGGCCGGCAGAGGCATCTTTGAGCAGAATAATGCACTTTGCGTTACTGTAAAGTTCTGGCATCTTTGGGCTGTGCTGGGAAAACTGATTATATCCATGGAGCTCAGCCATCTCAACTACCAGTTCTTGGTTCTGCTGCTAATGTCTTGGTTTCATATACTACATGATACCTTTAGAAGTCTTGTGGAATCCATGTCTTGACAGATCAGAGCTGCTTTATTGGGACCTACACAATTAGGCAGGTCACTTTAACTTTATGGCTGAATGGTGTACATTACAGTTTTTTATTATTCTTTTTTTTATTATTCAGTTTTTATTCATAGTTTTTATTTTTCATATATTCATTTCTTCTATATGCCACTACTCTTTTTTGTAGTCCTATATCAGGAAGTATCGTCTTGTCCGACCAGATGACAATTAAGCCAAGACCAATTGAGCCCTGTTGACAATGTCGCGCTCGGGATTCTCCACTTATGTGGGAGGTCACATGTCTTTAAGATGCACCTCCAGGGGCGGATCCTTCGGGTACCCGTGGGCGCTAAATAACCCATGTTGAACAGCTTTTTCAGTGGTTGCCATATGCAGCACACGTGAGCCCACACCGTGAGCACAAGCATATGGTTTGAGGGTTGAGTATGTTTGGCCTCAGCTGATGACCAATGCTGAGCCTTGTGTATACAGTCCCTTGATGACCTGGAGAATTGCAAAAGAAATGCATTGGGACGCTTGTTACCTTATCATTGGGGGTCTCCCTGCTGTTTCCCTGACAAAGCTGGGCAGTCACAAAGGTCTGTAGGCAAAGCAGGGACACCTAGATATTGTAGGAAAGGCTCAGATGGGTCACCCTCAGGGTTATTGTACTGCTCCCTGGGCAGAAAAAACTAGCAGGTCACGCATGGAAGTCTACGATCAGAGACCCAACACCAGGATTAAGGAGTCTCCAACTAGGCACCACAAACGAACAATGCGGTAAGATTGTTCTTTTTCTCAGCACTGTGAATCATTGCACAAGGATTCGTCACCTTTTGTACTATTGTATTTGTGTATGGGCTATTATTTTATCTGTAATTTATATTAAAAGTTAAGTATTAAAAGGTTACCCATTTCTATTTGTTTACTCATACTGACTAATCTGGGTTGCCTATTGCCTATCATCCTATTGACCTTGATAATACTGGTTATGCGAGTTCATTTAATTAAAAAAATGCCCCCTTATAGTGCTGTCTATAGTACGAATGTTTCCATAGTGCGTCTCAGTTATAATAATGACTGTCCTATAGTGCCCCAATAGTGCTGAACCAGTTAGAGTAATGATTCCCCTATAATGCCCCAATAGTGTTTCTCAGTTATAATAATGACCGACCCAGTAGTGTTGCCCCAGTTATAATACTGACCCACCATCGTGTCCCAATAGTATTGCACCAGTTATTATATTGACCCCCCAGTAATGTCTTTATAGTGCTTCCCAGTTATATTAATGACCCACCCTTTAGTGTCCCAATCGTGCTGAACCAGTTAGAATAATAATTCACCTATAATGCCCCAATAATGCTGCCCCAGTTATAATAAGGAACCCTAAGGAACCCTCCCCCACAGTGCACCAATAGTGCTGCCCAACTTATAATGATGACCCCCTATAGTGTGACAATAGTGCTACCACATTTAAAATACTGACCTCCCCTATAATGGCCCAATAGTACTGCCTCAAAGTGGCAAATGAAAACAGAAATCACAAATACTTACCTCCATGTCTCTTTCAGCAATGCGGTGCAGGACAGAGGCCTGGATCCTGAGCTGCTAGCAGCCTGGCTTAGGTGGCATTATAATGATTTCAGTTTCTGATAGCCTTCAGGACTAGTGCCTGTAGCATATGAGAGTGAGTAACAGGGCAGGGAGACATTGGCTCCCGTGCCCCGCTGTAACATTTCACTGTATTATTGTCTAGAGGACAGAAATACAATTGCATACCAAGAAGCCCTAGCAACTAGCAATGACACATTTTTGGCTGCTAGGGCTGTCCTGGGTATGCCCTCAACCTGCTGTGCATTCTTCTTGGGCTACACGTAGCGCAGGTTGAGAACCACTGCATTAGATAGCTGTAGATAAATGCTCATTCAGGGGACAGTCAGTGTGCATGTTTTCTCTCACAGTGGCTTATCTCCCCTGAGAACAAAATAATTAAGCATCTTGAAATCTAACTACTTGATCCTTCTTTCCTCCTGACTTCTCCCATCAGGGTAGAGTCAGGAGTCCTCCATACACGCTATGTGAGCTTTTGGTTCCTCTGAAATTGATGGGTGATGCTTCTTTTACACTAGCGTTATGCTTGTCCGGCAGGGGAACACCCTGACGGATTCGTACTAACGCTTGCACACGTGTGCTGCCAGAAGTCCGGCCCGGCCCCATTCACTATAATGACGGGCAGGAGATACGACTGCTGCTAGGCAAACATGCCGAGAGGTGGCCGGATAAAAAATGCCGGAACAGCCTGCTGGAGAAGTGTGAAAGAAGCCTGATACCAGCATTGAATCATGACATGCCACAAAGCTAAATTTGCTGAATATATATATATATATATATATATATATAATATATATTTATTTTATTTTATTTTTTTCCTGTTTCTATATTATTTGTTTTGGGCCGGTTTATAACTATACATAAAAATTTACTTGAGAAATTTATTACCATGAAGTAAATGTTATTTATCAGTATTCTTTTAGTTTTATAAACGTTTCTTCCAGTAGAACCTAAGACTTCAGAGACCATCACCTATGAAATCATCTTGTCCAAAAGCCAAAACTCCACCCTAGGACTGCAGAGTAAATAGATTCTCATGACAGGATAATAAAACTGGAGTCAAGAAAGCATCAACTGTAAGTGACAGCTCACAGAGATCTGGTGCTTGTTAGGGCCGGATCAGAAGCCCAGATGCCTGGGATGTAAACTCATGAAGAGAAGATTAATTTATCTGTCATCCCAGACTTTGACAGTTGTTGTAAATCTGATTCAGCTGTAAGCAGAAAGGAGGAGGAGGGATGATAGAAGGAAGGGGGGGGGGGTGTATTTAGGTGAATGAACTTGTAAGGGTACAAAGAAAAAAGTTAAATGTTGTAGCACTGGAAAAAACAAATTAGAATAATGTCGTCTTTAGAGCTGTGAGTAGTAGGTGTGGATAGCACATTCTCCTTAGCAGAGACTAGTAAATAGAGTTTTTGAAGCTTTGGACCTTGCAGATTAATGATGGCAGGGAAACTAGCAATAACCTAAATGCTGGATGTTTGACACTAAAGTTTAGAGATACCTGAGACTCTTCAACTGTATCTGCATCCTGAGGACACAGTCTTCAGCTCCCTGATCCAAGATTCACCGGTCTGTGTCCTTGCCAGAAAGCAGGCACGATGTAGTGACATCATCGCACCTGCTGTGCTGCGGGAACAAGACTAGATAAGTAAGCAGCCCTCCGAACATTTATATTTCTCCAGACAACCTGATTATTGCAGTTGCCTTGATAGTCAGGTCCACCTTCATTTGAATTTATGACAGTCCTCCAATTGAACATTGGGGAATTTTATCAAACTGGTGTAAAGTAGAACTGGCTTAGTTGCCCATAGCAACCAATCAGATTCCACCTTCCATTTTCCAAAGGAGCTATGGGCAAATAAGCCAGTTCTACTTTACACCAGTTTGATAAATCTCCCCCATTGTGCCCAAAAAAAAAAATCACATCCAAAAAGTGCTTTACACACACAAAAATGTAAAAGTAGTATGTGCAAAAGCTTATAAATATAAAACAAAAGTGTACATCAACAAGAGCACTTGCTCTCAAAAACACTGAAACCTGAAGCCATAAAATATTTGTCTGTTTTTCACAAATGTGTTTAATTATATACTGTACATTGCAAAGAGCTGCTATGTCGCATAGTGTGTATAAAATTGTAAAATAATAACTAATACAAACAACCACCTTCCGTTAATAACTAAAATGCGTACTGTAGCACAGTCCTTATGCAAGACAAAAAATGTGCAAGAAAACTGTAAGATGTGAGGAGTTCATACAAACCATACATGTGTACATACACTGCTGCATGTGTTAAATAGCAACTGTCACCATATTCAACCCTGTTGCCTGGTAGGGCTGACCATGGTGAATAGCTGCAATCGGTTATATACTGTTGCTGCAAAATTCATACTTTTATGCAAATTTGGTATTTGGAACACGCAGTGATGGGCTAGCCCCCTCAGAGCACCTCTTTACCCCCTCCTGTCCCACCATTGTCACTCCTTCTTATGCCTTGATTGACATCTGAAAAGTGAGGATGTCTGGCCCTGAAATATTGTGCTTGCATCTGCAAGATTTCAATTGGTCATGCACAATGCAGCTGGTGAGGCTCTCTGATCTCTGGACTGCGCATGCGCTGATTGAAATCTCTATGGAAGATGCACAAGGTTTCAGGGCTAGGCATCTGCACAGTGTGGATGCCTGGCTGTATCAATCAGATCATGAGGTTGAGTGATGACAGGGTAGAGGAGGAGGTGAAGCAGTGCTTTGAGCACCTAATTTGCATAAGAATATGTATACATTTCTCTGCAATGGTATATCCAATTGCAGCCATAGAGGGCTTATTTAATTAATTGAGATCAACCCTACCAGGCAGTATGACAGGTTTTGTAGGGATGATTATGGTGACAGATGCTCTTTAAAGAAATGAGCAAATCGCAGGAAAGTGCATGCAAATATTTGGAATTATATTGGTAATTTTCATTCCTTATAATATTTCAATCCTAATTAAAATTGATAAATACCTAAACTTAATAAAATGCATTAACAGAGTTTGTTTTCTGACTAGATTGATGCACATGTAGGCAAGTTAGGGACAGTGTAAAATGTAAACTTTAGTGATGTGTTTGTGTGTGGCAAAAGTGTTTGGTGCAAATTTTTTGATGCCATGATCTGAATACTTGTAAATGTGTGGGTCGTGGCGTCAGTAAACAACATATATAGACTAAGAGATGTGATTATTTTCTCACACCTTTTTTGGAAAAAAATATCCTCCCAGAGAGCATGTATTCTTTCTAAATGACATGGTTATGTGATGACAGGCGCAAAAGTCTATGCTATCCCTTTTCCATGGGGTACAATTAGCGAGAGGAACATCTATACCTCTCCTTTTTTGCCTGCAGACCATCAGCTGGTTCCGCACTCTCCTCTTTCATGCTGGCTGAGATCACAGCCAGCTTAAGGGGCTCATGTGTCACATCACCAGGTCATGTGATGCATGGAGGTACGTCACTTATTGGCTGCAGCAGCTACATGACTCGTGTGAAACAGGAAGTTGACATCCGGAGATTGGAGGAAACAAGTGGCAGGGGGAGATCAAAGGAGACAGAACCCAGCAGCGGGAAGCAGTTAAGTATGCTTCCCTCCAAAGGGCCAGCCACATGGGGAGTCTGGCAAAAAGGGCTCCGGAAGATGAACAACCCCCTTAAGGAATCATAGCATAACGGGAAAAAGATTGCAGGATTTGGGAGAAAGTAACTATATTTAAGGCCTCATGCACACGGCCTCATGCACACGGCTGCTGTTCCGTGCAATGGTCCGCAATTTGTGGCCCCCAATGCATGGGCAACATCCATGCGGCAGCCAGGACGAATCGAGACCCATTCAACTTGAATGGGTTCGTGATCCGTCCGCACCGTAAAAAAATAGAACATGTTCTATTTTTTTGCGCTGCGGAGGCACAGACAGGAACATCACCAGAAACTCCAAGGAAGCACTCCATAGTGCTTCCGTGAGGTTCCATGCCCCTGTTCTGCACTGCAGCTCCAGATTGCGGACCCATTTAATACGGCTGGGCAAGGGTCGTGTGCATGAGGCCTAAGATAGCAAGTGCATGCTGAACAAAAAACTGATGGCCTAAATAGATGAATGTGAAAGTGTATTATAAAGGGACTAAGGGTACATCCATGTGGCACAGTTGTGGTGCAACTACATCACTTTATAGGCCACAGTGGCCTCCTAATGAGGACTGCACTGTTTAGTCGGTCTGCATTGTTAGTGGGCACATGCCAACTGATTTTTTCCTATTCATCCAGAAGAGCATTTGTAAGGTCAAACACAAATGTTGGGTGAGAGGGCCTAGCTCGCAACCTGTGGTCTAGCTCATCCCAAAGATGTTCAGGGCTCTCTGCAGACCAGTTAAGTTCTTCCATACCAAACTCACCTGACCTTGCTTGTTCATTGGGGTACAGTCATGCTAGAGCAGAAAAGATCCTTCCAGAAACTGTTCCCACAAAGGTGGACGCATACAATTGCCCACTAATCATTAAAATTTTCCTCTACTGGAACTAAGGGACCTAAGCTAACCTCTGGTCAAAAACCCCACAGAATTATCCCACCTGGGCCCCTGATGTTTTGTCCAAGGCCCCAAATGTCCTGCCTACCTGTTAGATATAATTGTATTGCTGTCCTCAAGACGGCAATACAATTGAATCTAATGCACTGCAAGAGCTGAAGGACCTGTAATGACCTCACAGGTCATGTGATCAGTTCTAAATGCAGTAGCTGAAAAGGGCCTGGGATGATGTCACCATCATGTGACCAGTGTAGGAGAGGATGGCTCAGCAGTGAAGAGAAGCCCTGGGAAGAGGCTGAGGTGAGATCTGCTACATGAGGAGAGGTAAGTGAAGATTACTCAGCGTGAGAGGCAGAGCAATGTTGGGAGTTGTAGTTATTTAACTGGGACTGTATGTTTGGGCTCAAGGGAGGGAAGCTATTTACATGGGACCGTGAGGTAAAGGGATGTTAATTACATGGGACTGAAATTTGGTATTGGCTGCGGTAGGGTGATGTTATTTACATGGGACTGAATGTTGAGGGTAATGTTATTTATATGGGACTGCATGTTGAAGGCAGCTGTGGGAGGGGGTGTTTTTATTTACATTGGACTGTATGTTGAAGGTGTCTGGGGGAGGGAGTGATGTTATTTATATGGGACTGAATATTGAGGAGGTGATGTTATTTACATGGGACTGTATATTGGAGGGGGCTGGAGAGATGATGGTGTGATGGTATTTACATGGGACTCTATTGCAGAGGGAGGAAAATAGTGTTATTTACATGATACTGTATGGCGGAGGTGCTGAGGAATTATAATTTCTGAGGACATTAAACAGAGTAATATAACTACAGGGGGCACTGCAGGCGGCATTTTAAATACTTGGGTGCTTCAGGGTGAGCATTATAACAGTAGGAGGCAGTATAAATACTGGGGGCACTTTAAATCCAGGGGACATTATTACTGCTGGGGGCTCTATAGGAGTGATCCACATTATTTCTACTAAAAGCACTTTGGGGGGGGGGGTCCTTTATTACTACTGGGGGGTCTGTAGAGAGCTTTATTACCACTGGGGGAATAATAGGGGTGCCTTATTTCTACTGGGGGCTCTGTGAGGGTATTAATAATACTGGAGGGCTCTTCTACTAATTGAGGCACTCTTGGGGAGCATTATCACTGTTGGGTCCAGTAGGGGGTCAGCATTACTAATGAGAGCATTCCAGAAGGGAATTACTATTGGTGGGACTATGAGGCGTACTGTTACTATGGTGCGCAATCATTTTTCTTCAGGATAGTATTTGGGGGTACAGAAAAGTAAGGAAGCTAAGATGTCTGTGTGTCTGCAGAGATGAAGCGGCTGAGAGAATTGTCCGGACCGAATAGAGAAGATCTACATCAGAGGAGACGTCACCTGGGAGGGCGTGGATTTGAGAGGTATGTGCTGCTGTATAGCAAGTACAGTAAAATGTCTTCAGTACTCGTGTTTGCAGGGGGGAAGATGCGATTCTTCAACTGAGAGAATTGGGCCATATGCATTGGTGCTTGTGCCCTGGATCTTTTGAGACATAGCAACCCCCCTGGCCACAATGCTGATAGATGTAATATTCTCCTGGCATTTGGCAAAGCCAGACTTGTCTGTAAGGCTGCCAGATAGAGCAACGTGTTTAGTCACTCTAGAGAATATGTTTCCACTGCTCCGTAGTCCAGGGGCAGCATGCTTTACTCCACTCCGTCTGACACTTGGCATTGTGCTTGGCGATGTAAGGCTTGCATGTAGCTGTTAGGCCATTGAAACCTATGCCATTAAACTTCAGGAGCCGTTTTTGTGCTGAAATTAATTCTTGAGGTTTGGAACTGTGCAGTTATTGGGTCAGCAGAGCATTGGTGGCTTTTAGGCACTATGGGGAGATTTATCACCTCCCCTGCAACTGAAAAGTGCCTTTAAAAAGTTTTAAAATATGTGTTTGCAACTTTTTAAAAAATGGTCATGTCTCTCTCTTTTATACTGCCCTCGCCACTTTTCCTAAAGGGGTCTTTGCAAGGGCAGGAAGGTTGATGACTAGAGTTGAGCGAACACCTGGATGTTCGGGTTCGAGAAGTTCGGCCGAACATCCCGGAAATGTTCGGGTTCGGGATCCGAACCCGATCCGAACTTCGTCCCGAACCCGAACCCCATTGAAGTCAATGGGGACCCGAACTTTTCGGCACTAAAACGGCTGTAAAACAGCCCAGGAAAGGGCTAGAGGGCTGCAAAAGGCAGCAACATGTAGGTAAATCCCCTGCAAACAAATGTGGATAGGGAAATTAATTAAAATAAAAATTAAATAAATAAAAATTAACCAAAATCAATTGGAGAGAGGTTCCATAGCAGAGAATCTGGCTTCCCGTCACCCACCACTGGAACAGTCCATTCTCAGATATTTAGGCCCCGGCACCCAGGCAGAGGAGAGAGGTCCCGTAACAGACAATCTGGCTTCATGTCAGCAGAGAATCAGTCTTCATGTCATAGCAGAGAATCAGGCTTCACGTCACCCACCACTGTAAGAGTCCATTTTCATAAATTTAGGCCCAGCACCCAGGCAGAGGAGAGAGGTCCCGTAACAGACAATCTGGCTTCATGTCAGCAGAGAATCAGTCTTCATATCATAGCAGAGAATCTGGCTTCCCGTTACCCACCACTGGAACAGTCCATTCTCAGATATTTAGGCCCCGGCACCCAGGCAGAGGAGAGAGGTCCCGTAACAGACAATCTGGCTTCATGTCAGCAGAGAATCAGTCTTCATATCATAGCAGAGAATCAGGCTTCACGTCAGCCACCACTGCAACAGTCCATTGTCATAAATTCAGGCCCAGCACCCAGGCAGAGGAGAGAGGTCCCGTAACAGACAATCTGGCTTCATGTCAGCAGAGAATCAGTCTGCATGTCATAGCAGAGAATGAGGCTTCACGTCACCCACCACTGCAACAGTCCATTTTCATAAATTTAGGCCCAGCACCCAGGCAGAGGAGAGAGGTCCCGTAACAGAGGATCTGGCTTCATGTCACCAGAGAATCAGTCTGCATGTCATAGCAGAGAATCAGGCTTCACGTCACCCACCACTGCAACAGTCCATTTTCATAAATTTAGGCCCAGCACCCAGGCAGAGGAGAGAGGTCCCGTAACAGAGGATCTGGCTTCATGTCACCAGAGAATCAGTCTGCATGTCATAGCAGAGAATCAGGCTTCACGTCAGCCACCACTGCAACAATCCATTGGCATATATTTAGGCCTAGCACACAGGCAGAGGAGAGAGGTCCCGTAACAGACAATCTGGCTTCATGTCAGCAGAGAATCAGTCTTCATATCATAGCAGAGAATCAGGCTTCACGTCAGCCACCAATGCAACAGTCCATTGTCAGATATTTAGGCCCAGCACCCAGGCAGAGGAGAGAGGTCCCGTAACAGAGGATCTGGCTTCATGTCAGCAGAGAATCAGTCTTCATGTCATAGCAGAGAATCAGGCTTCACGTCACCCACCACTGTAAGAGTCCATTTTCATAAATTTAGGCCCAGCACCCAGGCAGAGGAGAGAGGTCCCGTAACAGACGATCTGGCTTCATGTCAGCAGAGAATCAGTCTGCATGTCATAGCAGAGAATGAGGCTTCACGTCACCCACCACTGCAACAGTCCATTTTCATAAATTTAGGCCCAGCACCCAGGCAGAGGAGAGAGGTCCCGTAACAGAGGATCTGGCTTCATGTCACCAGAGAATCAGTCTGCATGTCATAGCAGAGAATCAGGCTTCACGTCACCCACCACTGCAACAGTCCATTTTCATAAATTTAGGCCCAGCACCCAGGCAGAGGAGAGAGGTCCCGTAACAGAGGATCTGGCTTCATGTCACCAGAGAATCAGTCTGCATGTCATAGCAGAGAATCAGGCTTCACGTCAGCCACCACTGCAACAATCCATTGGCATATATTTAGGCCTAGCACACAGGCAGAGGAGAGAGGTCCCGTAACAGACAATCTGGCTTCATGTCAGCAGAGAATCAGTCTTCATATCATAGCAGAGAATCAGGCTTCACGTCAGCCACCAATGCAACAGTCCATTGTCAGATATTTAGGCCCAGCACCCAGGCAGAGGAGAGAGGTCCCGTAACAGACAATCTGGCTTCATGTCAGCAGAGAATCAGTCTGCATGTCATAGCAGAGAATGAGGCTTCACGTCACCCACCACTGCAACAGTCCATTTTCATAAATTTAGGCCCAGCACCCAGGCAGAGGAGAGAGGTCCCGTAACAGAGGATCTGGCTTCATGTCAGCAGAGAATCAGTCTGCATGTCATAGCAGAGAATCAGGCTTCACGTCAGCCACCACTGCAACAGTCCATTGTCATAAATTCAGGCCCAGCACCCAGGCAGAGGAGAGAGGTCCCGTAACAGACAATCTGGCTTCATGTCACCAGAGAATCAGTCTGCATGTCATAGCAGAGAATGAGGCTTCACGTCAGCCACCACTGCAACAATCCATTGGCATATATTTAGGCCTAGCACACAGGCAGAGGAGAGGTTCATTCAACTTTGGGTAGCCTTGCAATATAATGGTAAAATGAAAATAAAAATAGGATTGAATGAGGAAGTGCCCTGGAGTCCAATAATATATGGTTATGGGGAGGTAGTTAATGTCTAATCTGGACAAGGGACGGACAGGTCCTGTGGGATCCATGCCTGGTTCATTTTTATGAACGTCAGCTTGTCCACATTGGCTGTAGACAGGCGGCTGCGTTTGTCTGTAATGACGCCCCCTGCCGTGCTGAATACACGTTCAGACAAAACGCTGGCTGCCGGGCAGGCCAGCACCTCCAAGGCATAAAAGGCTAGCTCTGGCCACGTGGACAATTTAGAGACCCAGAAGTTGAATGGGGCCGAACCATCAGTCAGTACGTGGAGGGGTGTGCACACGTACTGTTCCACCATGTTAGTGAAATGTTGCCTCCTGCTAACACGTTGCGTATCAGGTGGTGGTGCAGTTAGCTGTGGCGTGTTGACAAAAGTTTTCCACATCTCTGCCATGCTAACCCTGCCCTCAGAGGAGCTGGCCGTGACACAGCTGCCTTGGCGACCTCTTGCTCCTCCTCTGCCTTGGCCTTGGGCTTCCACTTGTTCCCCTGTGACATTTGGGAATGCTCTCAGTAGCGCATCTACCAACGTGCGCTTGTACTCGCGCATCTTCCTATCACGCTCCAGTGCAGGAAGTAAGGTGGGCACATTGTCTTTGTAGCGTGGATCCAGCAGGGTGGCAACCCAGTAGTCCGCACAGGTTAAAATGTGGGCAACTCTGCTGTCGTTGCGCAGGCACTGCAGCATGTAGTCGCTCATGTGTGCCAGGCTGCCCAGGGGTAAGGACAAGCTGTCCTCTGTGGGAGGCGTATCGTCATCGTCCTGCCTTTCCCCCCAGCCACGCACCAGTGATGGACCCGAGCTGCGTTGGGTGCCACCCCGCTGTGACCATGCTTCATCCTCATCCTCCTCCACCTCCTCCTCATCCTCGTCCTCCTCGTCCTCCAGTAGTGGGCCCTGGCTGGCCACATTTGTACCTGGCCTCTGCTGTTGCCAAAAACCTCCCTCTGAGTCACTTCGAAGAGACTGGCCTGAAAGTGCTAAAAATGACCCCTCTTCCTCCTCCTCCTCCTCCTCCTCCTGGGCCACCTCCTCTTCCATCATCGCCCTAAGTGTTTTCTCAAGGAGACATAGAAGTGGTATTGTAACGCTGATAACGGTGTCATCGCCACTGGCCATGTTGGTGGAGTACTCGAAACAGCGCAACAGGGCACACAGGTCTCGCATGGAGGCCCAGTCATTGGTGGTGAAGTGGTGCTGTTCTGTAGTGCGACTGACCCGTGCGTGCTGCAGCTGAAACTCCACTATGGCCTGCTGCTGCTCGCACAGTCTGTCCAGCATGTGCAAGGTGGAGTTCCACCTGGTGGGCACGTCGCATATGAGGCGGTGAGCGGGAAGGCCGAAGTTACGCTGTAGCGCAGACAGGCGAGCAGCGGCAGGATGTGAACGCCGGAAGCGCGAACAGACGGCCCGCACTTTATGCAGCAGCTCTGACATGTCGGGGTAGTTGTGAATGAACTTCTGCACCACCAAATTCAGCACATGCGCCAAGCAAGGGATGTGCGTCAAATTGGCTAGTCCCAGAGCTGCAACGAGATTTCGCCCATTATCACACACCACCAGGCCGGGCTTGAGGCTCACCGGCAGCAACCACTCGTCGGTCTGTTGTTCAATACCCCGCCACAACTCCTGTGCGGTGTGGGGCCTGTCCCCCAAACATATGAGTTTCAGAATGGCCTGCTGACGTTTACCCCGGGCTGTGCTGAAGTTGGTGGTGAAGGTGTGTGGCTGACTGGATGAGCAGGTGGAAGAAGAGGAGGAGGAAGCCGAGAAGGAGGAGGTGGCAACAGGAGGCAAAGAATGTTGCCCTGCGATCCTTGGCGGCGGAAGGACGTGCGCCAAACAGCTCTCCGCCTGGGGCCCAGCTGCCACTACATTTACCCAGTGTGCAGTTAGGGAGATATAGCGTCCCTGGCCGTGCTTACTGGTCCACGTATCTGTGGTTAGGTGGACCTTGCTACAGATGGCGTTGCGCAGTGCACACTTGATTTTATCGGATACTTGGTTGTGCAGGGAAGGCACGGCTCTCTTGGAGAAGTAGTGCCGGCTGGGAACAACATACTGTGGGACAGCAAGCGACATGAGCTGTTTGAAGCTGTCTGTGTCCACCAGCCTAAATGACAGCATTTCATAGGCCAGTAGTTTAGAAATGCTGGCATTCAGGGCCAGGGATCGAGGGTGGCTAGGTGGGAATTTACGCTTTCTATCAAATGTTTGTGAGATGGAGAGCTGAACGCTGGCGTGTGACATGGTTGAGACGCTTGGTGACGGAGGTGGTGGTGGTGGTGTTGGTGGTACATCCCCTGTTTGCTGGGCGGCAGGTGCCAACGTTCCTCCAGAGGCGGAGGAAGAGGCCGAGGCGGCAGCAGCAGAATAGGCCGAGGCGGCAGCAGCAGAAGAGGTAGCAGGGGGAGCCTGAGTGACTTCCTTGGTTTTAAGGTGTTTACTCCACTGCAGTTCATGCTTTGCATGCAGGTGCCTGGTCATGCAGGTTGTGCTCAGGTTCAGAACGTTAATGCCTCGCTTCAGGCTCTGATGGCACAGCGTGCAAACCACTCGGGTCTTGTCGTCAGCACATTGTTTGAAGAAGTGCCATGCCAGGGAACTCCTTGAAGCTGCCTTTGGGGTGCTCGGTCCCAGATGGCGGCGGTCAGTAGCAGGCGGAGTCTCTTGGCGGCGGGTGTTCTGCTTTTGCCCACTGCTCCCTCTTTTGCTACGCTGTTGGCTCGGTCTCACCACTGCCTCTTCCTCCGAACTGTGAAAGTCAGTGGCACGACCTTCATTCCATGTGGGGTCTAGGACCTCATCGTCCCCTGCATCGTCTTCCACCCAGTCTTGATCCCTGACCTCCTGTTCAGTCTGCACACTGCAGAAAGACGCAGCAGTTGGCACCTGTGTTTCGTCATCATCAGAGACATGCTGAGGTGGTATTCCCATGTCCTCATCATCAGGAAACATAAGTGGTTGTGCGTCAGTGCATTCTATGTCTTTCACCGCTGGGGAAGGGCTAGGTGGATGCCCTTGGGAAACCCTGCCAGCGGAGTCTTCAAACAGCATAAGAGACTGCTGCATAACTTGAGGCTGAGACAGTTTCCCTGGTATGCATGGGGGTGATGTGACAGACTGATGGGGTTGGTTTTCAGGCGCCATCTGTGCGCTTTCTGCAGAAGACTGGGTGGGAGATAATGTGAACGTGCTGGATCCACTGTCGGCCACCCAATTGACTAATGCCTGTACCTGCTCAGGCCTTACCATCCTTAGAACGGCATTGGGCCCCACCATATATCGCTGTAAATTCTGGCGGCTACTGGGACCTGAGGTAGTTGGTACACTAGGACGTGTGGATGTGGCAGAACGGCCACGTCCTCTCCCAGCACCAGAGGGTCCACTAACACCACCACGACCATGTCCACGTCCGCGTCCCTTACTAGATGTTTTTCTCATTGTTATGGTTCACCACAACAACAAATATATTATTTGGCCCAATGTATTGTATTCAAATTCAGCGGGATATAAATTTGAGGCCTAGTATTTAGGCGCTGGGTGACCGGTATGGATTTAGTGACAGAATTAGACTTGGAAATGCACAGAAGCGTGTGTGTGAAGTTATTCTGAATGACCCTATGTGCACCTTGAATATTATATACCCTTTTTGGGATAGATTTCAAATAGCTCTGATATAGCAGGAACCACTAAATTATGAAATTGCTAAATTGGGAATTGTATTTCAACCCAGAACAAAAAATGTGCTTTGACGGACACTAAATATCTTGCCCAGCAACAACAGTACAGCGGTAACGAGAGATTTAGCAGGATATAAATTTGAGGCCTAGTATTTAGGCGCTGGGTGACAGGTATGGGTTTAGTGACAGAATTAGACTTGGAAATACACAGTAGAGGGTGTGTGTGAAGTTATTCTGAATGACCCTATGTGCACCTTGAATATTATATACCCTTTTTGGGATAGATTTCAAATAGCTCTGATATAGCAGGAACCACTAAATTATGAAATTGCTAAATTGGGAATTGTACTTCAACCCAGAACAAAAAATGTGCTTTGACGGACACTAAATATCTTTCCAAGCAACAACAGTACAGCGGTAACGAGAGATTTAGCAGGATATAAATTTGAGGCCTAGTATTTAGGCGCTGGGTGACAGGTATGGGTTTAGTGACAGAATTAGACTTGGAAATACACAGTAGCGGGTGTGTGTGAAGTTATTCTGAATGACCCAATGTGCACCTTGAATATTATATACCCTTTTAGGGATAGATTTCAAATAGCTCTGATATAGCAGAAACCACTAAATTATGAAATTGCTAAATTGGGAATTGTACTTCAACCCAGAACAAAAAATGTGCTTTGACGGACACTAAATAACTTTCCCAGCTACAACAGGACAGCGGTAACGAGAGATTTAGCGGGATATAAATTTGAGGCCTAGTATTTAGGCGCTGGGTGACAGGTATGGGTTTAGTGACAGAATTAGACTTGGAAATACACAGTAGCGGGTGTGTGTGAAGTTATTCTGAATGACCCTATGTGCACCTTCAATATGATCTACCCTTTTAGGGATAGATTTCAAATAGCTCTGATATAGCAGAAACCACTAAATTATGAAATTGCTAAATTGGGAATTGTATTTCAACCCAGAACAAAAAATGTGCTTTGACGGACACTAAATAACTTTCCCAGCTACAACAGGACAGCGGTAACGAGAGATTTAGCAGGATATAAATTTGAGGCCTAGTATTTAGGCGCTGGGTGACAGGTATGGGTTTAGTGACAGAATTAGACTTGGAAATACACAGTAGCGGGTGTGTGTGAAGTTATTCTGAATGACCCAATGTGCACCTTGAATATTATATACCCTTTTAGGGATAGATTTCAAATAGCTCTGATATAGCAGAAACCACTAAATTATGAAATTGCTAAATTGGGAATTGTATTTCAACCCAGAACAAAAAATGTGCTTTGACGGACACTAAATAACTTTCCCAGCTACAACAGGACAGCGGTAACGAGAGATTTAGCAGGATATAAATTTGAGGCCTAGTATTTAGGCGCTGGGTGACAGGTATGGGTTTAGTGACAGAATTAGACTTGGAAATACACAGTAGCGGGTGTGTGTGAAGTTATTCTGAATGACCCAATGTGCACCTTGAATATTATATACCCTTTTAGGGATAGATTTCAAATAGCTCTGATATAGCAGAAACCACTAAATTATGAAATTGCTAAATTGGGAATTGTATTTCAACCCAGAACAAAAAATGTGCTTTGACGGACACTAAATAACTTTCCCAGCTACAACAGGACAGCGGTAACGAGAGATTTAGCAGGATATAAATTTGAGGCCTAGTATTTAGGTGCTGGGTGACAGGTATGGGTTTAGTGACAGAATTAGACTTGGAAATACACAGTAGCGGGTGTGTGTGAAGTTATTCTGAATGACCCAATGTGCACCTTGAATATTATATACCCTTTTAGGGATAGATTTCAAATAGCTCTGATATAGCAGAAACCACTAAATTATGAAATTGCTAAATTGGGAATTGTACTTCAACCCAGAACAAAAAATGTGCTTTGACGGACACTAAATAACTTTCCCAGCTACAACAGGACAGCGGTAACGAGAGATTTAGCAGGATATAAATTTGAGGCCTAGTATTTAGGCGCTGGGTGACAGGTATGGGTTTAGTGACAGAATTAGACTTGGAAATACACAGTAGCGGGTGTGTGTGAAGTTATTCTGAATGACCCAATGTGCACCTTGAATATTATATACCCTTTTAGGGATAGATTTCAAATAGCTCTGATATAGCAGAAACCACTAAATTATGAAATTGCTAAATTGGGAATTGTACTTCAACCCAGAACAAAAAATGTGCTTTGACGGACACTAAATAACTTTCCCAGCTACAACAGGACAGCGGTAACGAGAGATTTAGCGGGATATAAATTTGAGGCCTAGTATTTAGGCGCTGGGTGACCGGTATGGATTTAGTGACAGAATTAGACTGGGATATGGCCAAAAAATAACCACACTATTGCTGGTTAAATGCACTTGGTGACGGGCGCAGCTTGCCCCTGATGTAGTATATGGCCAAAAAATGAACAGACTATTGCTGGTTAAATGCACTTGGTGTCACAGCTTGACCAACCACACTACTGAGGGTTAAATGCACTTGGTGACGGGCGCAGCTTGCCCCTGATGTAGTATATGGCCAAAAAATAAACAGACTATTGCTGGTTAAATGCACTTGGTGTGACAGCTTCACCCTGATGTAGGCTTTAGCCAGAAAACAACCACACCATTGAGGGTTAAATGCACTTGGTGACAGGCGCAGCTTGCCCCTGATTTTGTATATGGCCAAAAAATGAACAGACTATTGCTGGTTAAATGCACTTGGTGTGACAGCTTCACCCTGATGTAGGCTTTAGCCAAAAAACAACCACACCATTGAGGGTTAAATGCACTTGGTGACAGGCGCAGCTTGCCCCTGATTTTGTATATGGCCAAAAAATGAACAGACTATTGCTGGTTAAATGCACTTGGTGTGACAGCTTCACCCTGATGTAGGCTTTAGCCAAAAAACAACCACACCATTGAGGGTTAAATGCACTTGGTGACAGGCGCAGCTTGCCCCTGATTTTGTATATGGCCAAAAAATGAACAGACTATTGCTGGTTAAATGCACTTGGTGTGACAGCTTCACCCTGATGTAGGCTTTAGCCAAAAAACAACCACACCATTGAGGGTTAAATGCACTTGGTGACAGGCGCAGCTTGCCCCTGATTTTGTATATGGCCAAAAAATGAACAGACTATTGCTGGTTAAATGCACTTGGTGTGACAGCTTCACCCTGATGTAGGCTTTAGCCAAAAAACAACCACACCATTGAGGGTTAAATGCACTTGGTCGCAGCTTGTGCTGGCGCACCACAAGACACAAAATGGCCGCCGATCACCCCAGAAAAATGTGACTGACAAACGGTCTGGGCAGCCTAAAAACAGTGAGCAATTGAGGATCAGCAGCTCAATGATCCACAGCTGCAGATCGATCAGTTAATCAAGTCCTTTGGAGGAGTTAATCTGCCTAATCTCGCCCTACTGTCGCAGCCGCAACCTCTCCCTACGCTAATCAGAGCAGAGTGACGGGCGGCGCTATGTGACTCCAGCTTAAATAGAGGCTGGGTCACATGGTGCTCTGGCCAATCACAGCCATGCCAATAGTAGGCATGGCTGTGATGGCCTCTTGGGGCAAGTAGTATGACGCTTGTTGATTGGCTGCTTTGCAGCCTTTCAAAAAGCGCCAAGAAAGCGTCACAAAAGCGCCAAGAAAGCGACGAACACCGAACCCGAACCCGGACTTTTACGAAAATGTCCGGGTTCGGGTCCGTGTCACGGACACCCCAAAATTCGGTACGAACCCGAACTATACAGTTCGAGTTCGCTCATCCCTATTGATGACCAATTATTTCACTAATGTCTGTAAACATTGCATTGTAGAATTGATCAAGAAGTTGATGTCCCATAGTGGATAAAAAATAATATATATTTCAAGTAAAAAAAGCACCCTTTCCCATGAAGCCATTTAATGTTGGTAAAAAAAAGATTTTGACATATTTGGTATCACCACGTCAATAATGACCGTCACTATAAAAATATTGCATGATCTATCCCATCTGGTGAATGCCATAAAAAATAATAAATAAAAATGATGCCAGAGCGTTCATTTTTGTTCACCTAGCTTCCCAAAATTCATAATGACAAGCGATCAGAATGTCTATGTACCACAAAATGATATCTCTTTCTCAAGCAGTAGGTCCCTCGAAATGTTGCGTAGCAGAGTGCTACTGCTCCCTGTCTTGAATGAACTTTCCTAGAGATAGAGATACCAACTGAGTTCCCAGGTGAATGCATGAAGAAGCAGACACACTGAAACGAACCCGCAGCGAGGCGGTGCAAGCAAAATGGACTAAGGTTTTTATAACCCTGGTTTTGATATGTGTTTTGCCCTTTTTCATCAAATAAAGGACACTAATTATATACGGTATATTTCTAGTTATATTTAATATATATGGACTACATGGACAGTGGAAGTCCAAATAATCGGGATAAAGACTAACCATAGACTAATCTGCTATTAAGAGACCCCAAAAAGGATACCAATGAAAAGGTCAAGTTATCCCGCAAAAAATGAGCTCTCGCACAAAACCATAGTGAGAAAAAAATATGCCTTTTTCAAATCTTTTGTTATGTAAAACTGCAAAAAAAGGAAATATTTGGTATTGCTGCATCCCCATAAGACGAACGCTGTAAAAAATAGCTAATCAGAACAGCTATTTTTTGTTACTTCGCCTCCCAAAAATCATAGTATCAAGCAATCACAAAGTCTTATGTACCCTAAATTTGTACCAATGAATGCATCAACTCATCCCATGAAAAATAAAATGGCAATCAGATTTAAAAAAAAATGCTAAATGTATGGTGGATGTCTTGAAATGGGTTAAAAGGAGATCATTTAAAATTTTGAAAATTTATATTTTTTCCACATATTCTGTTAATTTGGGATTTTTAATAAATAATTGGAAAACTATTTTGAAGTGGTGAATGTGTCCCGAAAAATTATCTCAGAATCGAATGGATAAGTAAAAGCATTCCAAAGCCCCCACACAGTCATGTCACTGCACCCTACAGGAAGTTCTTTCCTCCTCATGGTTTGGTTGTTCCTCTGATATGCATTGTCAGCTATGAGACCTTATATAAACTTGGGTGTGCCTTTCCAAATCATGTCCAATGAATTGAGTTTGCCACAGGTGGACTAAAATCACGGTGTAGAAACATTTCGAACATGATCAATAGAAACGGGAGGCCCCCAAAACTAAATTTCAAGTGTCATAGCAAAGGGTCTAAATACTTATGACCATGCAAAATTTTATATTTTCCTTTTTTAATACATTTCCAAACATTTGTAAAATTCTGTTTTCTCTAATTAAAGGCAACTGAGTGCAGTTTGATGGGAGGATCTGAAGACGATCCAAATGAACTGTGCACCAATTCTAGATGATGAGTGCAGAATTATTAAGAACCAAATTTTGATATTATGTCTGTGGCCATTCATTTAAGAACTCAGCATCTGACTGGTACAGCCTACATGTTGCTGGCCACATATTACATTTACTACATTGTAGGAAAGTTGTTAATTATGAACACTATTAAAAGTTTTAAATTGGTTTTCAACTACCGAAGTTTTTCAATGAAGTCACGCGCGACTTTATGAATAACTAACTTCAGCTCATCGGAGCCCATACATTGAAATACTGTACGGATGAATCTCTATACTGTATTTTTCAGAAGTTTTGAACAAAACGACTTCAGATTAAGCATCCGAAGCTCGCTTCGCTCGACTCCTAGTGAGGACACATCTAGGTTTTTTTTTTTTTTTTTTTTTTTTTTTAATTTTTATTGATATACAAAAGATTCGTTTACATATTACAAACAAATAGATCATTCCCCATCCTTCCCCCCCCCGCCCCCCCCCCCCACCCTGCAGGAAAAAAGAAAAAAGGAGAAAAAAAAAAAAAAAAAAAAAAAAAAAAAAAGTTCTTGTACGTAAAATTTATAAATAAATCAATAAATTAATTAATTAAATTAGTTGTTCTTATCCCAATCTTTCCAAACTGCAGCCCATTTTAAATAGGATCCTCTTTGGTTGTACATTATCCTCTCGTAGCTCTTCACTTTCTCAACCAGACCCAACCAATTGTTACAGTCTGGAGAAGAAGAGCAGAACCATGATCTAGAAATAAGAAGTCTGGCCAAAAACATTACCTTAGTCAGAAGTTGGCGTTTTATAGGCTGGTAATTAACCTCTGATAGGTCTCCCAGGACCCATATCCTGGGGGACGAAGGAACTACAATGTTAAGTTTACGAGCCAAATTGGTTTGGACCGCTCTCCAATAGCTGCTCAACATTGGGCAACCCCAAAACAGATGTAGATGATCTGCCTCGGTGTTGCCACAACGTGGGCAGTCAGAGGAGGCTCTGTATCCTCTCCTGTGTAGCCAAATGGGTGTCACATATATTTTGTGAAGAATATTGAATTGTACAACAATGTGATTAAAATTGTGTGAAACTAATTTTAAATTTTCCCCTTTATTGTCCCAATCTAGAGGGCCCACCTCTGAAAGTGAAGAAGACCAGGATCTTTGTCCTGGAGAAAAAACACCCGAAAATTTTTTTTTCATTAGGTGTCTATAGCAGTGTGATATTTTTATTCTCGTGGCTGTTTTCTTAGTGATTAAGTCGTGTAAAAATTCAGGAGTATCTATAAAAAAGAAATGACTATTCAAAGTGCTGGAGAGTGCCGACCTCAATTGAAAATATGCGTACCAGGCTACCTCACCCAAATTTGCCCTTTGTCTTAGCTCAGTCAGGGACAGAATTTGTCCATCACTGACTACCTGATGTAGGTAATGGACGTTCTTAGTCCTCCAGTACTGGCAGCAGCTCAAGTCTCCTAGATTCAAGATCTTTGAGTTATGCCATAATGGGGTACAAACAAGTGATGCCTTGACTCCACACCAGCTTCTTATAACCAACCAAGTCCTTATAGCCATTCTGCAAAAAAGTGTGTACCCAATCTGTGTATTTAATAGGTAATCAGACTCCAATACTGAAAAAAAATCCATAAGACCTGAGTCTTTCACCATTTTATTGCAGAAATGGCTATTTTCCCAGTCATTGAGAAAGCAAAGTTGAGAGGCCACAAAGTAGCCCTTAAAATAAGGGAGGTTAAGACCTCCCTGATTATAAGGCATAGAGAAATACAGTGCCTTCAGTCTGACCCGCTTCCTCCCCCACAATAAATCGTTCAGCATGCGCTCTATAAGTCTGAAATACTTATCCGCGATCCATACAGGTGAGTTACGCAGAACATACAGGACCTGGGGCAACACTACCATTTTTATTAGAGAGACTCTATCCGCCCTTGCAGGCAGAATTTTTTGCCATATCTTAATTTTGGCCCTCAACTTTGTCAGCAGGGGAATTAAATTGAGTTGTAGATATTCCTGAGGTTTAGCCGAAACTGAAATCCCCAGGTACTTTATACAACCAGAAGTTGTTAACTGGTTATCCCAGTTACCTCGCAGCTCATCTATAGGGAGGAGAACGGTCTTCTCCCAGTTGATCTCCAAACCCGATGGGGCGGAGAAAGCACCTACCAAGTCCATTATGCGAGGGAGGGTGGTTTCTGTTTGGTGAACAAAGACCAAGATGTCATCTGCATAAAGAGATACACGATCCTGTCTCCCCATTATACCAAAGCCAGACGCCTGCAAATCCTGCCTTATGCTAGCTGCTAAGGGTTCAATATAAATATTAAACAAAAGGGGAGAAAGAGGACAGCCTTGCCGGGTGCCTCTTCCTAGGGAGAAACTCTCTGTAACCGTATCATTGATCTTGATCCTGGCAACTGGAGAGCTATATAGTAACTGAACCATCGCCCTGAATTTGGGGCCGAAGCCCATTTTTTTCATCACCTCCCAAAGGAAGACCCACTCCACCCTGTCGAAGGCTTTGGTAGCGTCCAGCGACAGGACGGAGCGGGTACCGCACCCCGGAGACTGAATATTCATAAATAGCCTATGTAAATTGTGATGTGTGCCCCTTCCTGGCATAAAACCATTTTGGTCTGGGTGTATGATAGTGGGTATAACCCGAGAAAGCCTCCTGGCCAGAACTTTTGATAATAACTTAACGTCAGTATTTAATAAAGAGATTGGTCTATAGGAACTCAATTCTTTCGGGTCCTTATCCTTTTTAGGGATCAAAACAATGAGGGCCTCCATCATAGAACATGGCAAGTCCCCTCCCCTCATTGCATGAGAAAAGACCTCTAGCAGCTGAGGGAGAATCACTTCACCATTCCTACGGTAAAATTCGTATGGAAGGCCATCTAGGCCTGGCGATGAGTTCCCCGAGATAGACCCCAGAGCCTCCTGCAGCTCTGGCAAAGACAGCTCCTCCTCTAAACATTCCATTCCAGGACACATCTAGGTTAAGGAGTAGATAGTCATCTTCCAGAGTTTGTGCCTGAAGGTCTCTGTAGTCATTTTGTTTGCCCAAAAGAGAGGGAGGTGCTAGCAGAGTAGGCAGAAGGACCAGAGGTGAGCAGAGTAGTTTGGGCCCACCCTTGGTGCACTTAACTGCTTACTTGCATATGGTTTAAAAGTATCTTTTCTCCAGAATGAAGCAAATAATTGCTACATGAAAATTGAATTAGTCTTACCGGTAATTCCTTTTTCACGAAGCCTCCATGATGGCATCTTACTTTGAGACTATCCTCCTCCTACCAGACAGGGACAGGAAGCTTCAAAAAGGGCCCACCTCCTATCCTTTCTCAGTGGCTTCTGGACTTGACTCACACTCACACCGCAGAACTTCCATTCCTTAAGTATAAAACTTAGAACAAAAGTCAACTAGGTATACATATAACATTTCATATAACTACAGAGCCTTATTATTGTATTTCATAATCGGGTTTCTTCCTTTTTTTTTGGTGTTGGATTATAAGCGGTGCCGTCATGGAGACTTTGTGAAAAAGGAATTACTGGTAAGACTAATTCAGTTTTTCCCCTCACCTCCATGACGGCTCCTTTCTTTGAGAACTAACGATAAATAACTTAGGGTGGGACAACCTCTTGAAGAACCTTTCTCCCGTATGAGAGGTCCATCCTAGCATCAATATCCACCCTGTAGTGTTTGACAAAAGTATGGGGATTGGACCTGGTTGCAGCTTTGCATATTTGATCTAATGAGGCGGATGCCTTTTCCACCCAGGAAGTCGATACTGCCCTGGTAGAATGGGTTTTCAGATTAGAGGGAGGTTCCTTCCCCATTACTCTGTAGGCTTCACAAATGGCCGACTTAAGCCAACGCACAATGCTCGCTTTAGAAGACTTTAAACCTTTTCTACCCCCTAGAAACTAAATGAAGAGGTTATTGGATTTTCTCCAGGACTTAGTATCCAATAAATATTTCAAGACACATGTTTTGACGTCCAAACTGTGGAAAGCTTTTGCTGCTTCATACTTGGGGTTTTCACAAAATGAGGGAAGGATATCTTCCTCCATCCTGTGAAAATCGGAGACTACCTTGGGTAAGAAAGAGTTATCAAACCTCAAGATAATTCTGTCATCTCTAACAGTTAAGAAGGGTTCTCTAAAAAATAAATTGGATTTCGTTAACCCTGCGAGCTGAAGTAATTGCAACAAGAAATGTTTAATGTTCGCTACCTCCAAAGGTTCAAATAAGGTATTAGTGAGCCCTGAATCAACCAAGTTCAAGTCCCAAGGAGCAACTAGAGGTCTTATTCTAGGTCTAAGTCTGTCGGCACCTTTCATGAATAGTATGATCCATGGATTAGAGGCCAACCCTTTGTCCAAAGAAGCACTCAAGGCCGAAATCTGCACTCTGAGTGTACTGGGTTTTAACCCTTTGTTAAATCCTTCTTGTAAAAAATCTAAAGAATCTAATGTTCCTTTTAGAAAAACAGCTGACAAAGAAATTAAAAAAAAAATTCCGAAGAAAATCCTGCTGGTAATGGATTTGAAGATTTTGCTTTTTGTTCCCCCCTGATGGTTTATGTATGCCACAACTGTTTTGTTGTCTGATCTGACCTATAGGTTGGAACCCCTCAACTCCACCGAGAAATACGACAGAGCTTCCCAAACTGCTCTTAGCTTCCGGTAATTTGATGACTGTATCCTCTGGGTCTGAGACCATTCCCCTTGGGCTGACATACTCTGTAGATGAGCCCCCCAACCCCAGAGACTGGCGTCTGTAGTGAGAATTAATGGATTCCTCACAACCCAAGGAACTTCTGTCTGTAAATTGTGTCTTATTTCCCACCATTTTAGGGATGGTAATATATCCTCTGGGATTAGAATCAGCTTGTCTAATGATTCTTGAGTTCAATCCCAATGTTGTAACATGTGTCTTTGAAGGGGTTGGGAGTGTAGTTGGGCCCAATTTACCGCTGGGATACACGCTGTTAGGGATCCAAAGAGGTAAGTCAACGGAACCAGGGACTCCCAATCAGTCTCCCAAGCTGGCACTTGCCCAGCCTTAAGCTGCTTATCTTCTGCGATCTGACAAGTGCAGGTACATTCAGCTTAGAATAACTGTTGACTGAATCTATAAGTATGCCCAGGAACACAATCTTTTGCGTGGGAAGAATCTGAGATTTCTCCCACTTTATAATCCACCCCAGGCCCCTCAATCTGTCTCTGGTTTTTAATAGATTGTTTTCGAGGTCTGTTTTGGAATCGCCTCCATTTTGAACTTTTCGTATTTTTTTAGATTTATGATTAAACGCATTTTCCCGCTGGGTTTGGATACCATGAATACTGTGGAGAAGTAACCCAGACCGATTTTGTTTTTCTAAATGCATCAACCAGCTTTTCAGGGATGCAATATTGGGTTTAAAATGTGATGTGGCTGCATCCTAAGTTTTCCTGAGATTTGCATCTACCTTTTTATCCATGGGATTATAAAGAGATCCCATATCCTTAAATGGCAATGATGTATCTTTCGCCAATTTGGAAAGGGAAACATCAATTTTAGGACAATTCAAAAATAGATTTAAATCCTCATCATCAAAACGCAGTCTCTTTTTTTAATGGTTCTAGGCAAAAAAACTTCCTATCTGTTTTTTTCCATTCTCTTAAGCGTAAAGAATAAAGGTTTTGATGTATTGGGAACGCCCTCTTTTACTTTTCCTCTAAAACGGAAAACGTTTTATCCAGAGCAGATCTCTGGACCTTTTCTTCTTTAATTTCCATTGTAGCTCTGACAGCTTTTAACAATTCATTAGTATCTTCAGAGGAAAATAAATACTTTTTAAAATCGCTATCACTATCAGAATCACTAGTTTTTTTTCCCCTCCTGGTCTGAAAATTTTTCAGAGAATGAGGATGAAAAAGAGGGTGATCCCTTCCTGGATCCATACTTAGAAGTAGATGGGTGACAGGAAGCTGGTTAAAAATACGCCAAAGCAGAACTTATCTCCTGCCTTATCATGCCCTTCATTTTGTCTCTTAACCCCTTAGGGACATAGCCTTATTTCACCTTAAGGCCCAGGCCATTTTTTGCAAATGTGACCAGTGTCACTTTAAGTGCTGATAACTTTAAACTTGACTTATCCAGGCCATTCTGAGATTGTTTTTCCATCACATATTGTACTTCATGACACTGTAAAATAAAGTTGAAAAAAAAACAAAAACTTTTTTTATGCAAAAAAAACCTAATTTACCAAAAATTTGGAAAATTTCCAAGTTTCAATTTCTCTACTTCTGTAATACATAGTAATACTCCCAAAAATTGTGATGGCTTTATATTCCCCATATTTCTACTTCATGTTTGAATTATTTTGGGAATTATATTTTATTTTTTGCGGATGTTACAAGGCTTAGAAGTTTAGAAGCGAATCTTGAAATTTTTCAGAAATTTACAAAAACCCAATTTTTAGGGACCACTACAGGTCTGAAGTCACTTTGCGAGGCTTACATAATAGAAACCACCCAAAAATGACCCCATCTAAGAAACTACACCCCTCAAGGTATTCAAAACTGATTTTACATACGTCGTTAACCCTTTCGGTGTTGTACAAGAGTTATTGGCAAATGGGGATGAAATTTGAGAATTTCATTTTATTGCCTAATTTTCAATTTTAACCCATTTTCTCCACTAACAAAGCAAGGGTTAACAGCCAAACAAGACTGTATCTTTATTGCCTTGACTCTGCCGTTTACAGAAACACCCAATATGTGGCCATAAACTACTATGCGGCCACACAGAGGGGCGTAGAGGGAAAGGTGCGCCGTTTGGTTTTTTGGGGGCGATTTTTATGGACCGGTTTATTTACACCGTGTCCTGTTTCAACCCCCCTGATGCACCCCTGGAGTAGAAACTCGCTAAAAGTGACCCCATTTTGGAAACGACATGATAAGGTGGCATTTTTTGGGGGACTATTTTTAGGGTACATATGATTTTTGGTTGCTCTATATTACATTTTTGTGAGGCAAGGTTAACAAAAATTGAAATTCTGAAATTTCATCTCCATTTGCCAATAACTGTTGAACACCTAAAAGGTTAATAAAGTTTGTATAATCAGTTTTGAATACCTTGAGGGGTGTAGTTTCTTAAATGGGGTCACTTTTAGGGAGTTTTTACTCTTGGGGGCATCAGGGCGGCTTCAAAATTGACATGGTGTCAATAAAAAAGGCCATCAAAATCGGCCTTCCAGAAACCATGTCGGTCCTTTCCTTTTGCGGCCTCCCTTTTACTGATACAGCAGTTTACGACCACAATTGTGGCATTTTTGTAAACTGCAGTATCAGGGTAATAAATATTAACTTTTGTTTGGTTGTTAACCCTTGTTTTGTTACCGGAAAAAACGGATTGAAATAGAAAAATTCCAAAAATAGCGGTTTTGGCACCGTATATTTTTTTTTTTGACTGTGTTAATCTGCGGGGTTAGGTCATGGGATATTTTTATAGAGGAGATTATTACTGATGCGGTGATACCTAATTATTATTTTTTTGTATCTCTAAAGTCAGTGTCTTGTTTATTTTTTTATCCGATTATCTTATATGGGGGCTTTTTTGCGGAATGAGAGGACGGTTTTATTGGCAGTATTTTGGGGGCTATATGACTTTTTGATCGCTTGCTATTAAACTTTTTATTATGTAAGGTGACCGTGTTAATCTGTGGGGTTAGGTCATGGGGAATTTTTATAGAGGAGATTATTACCGACGCGGCGATACCTAATATGTCTACGTTTAATAAATGATTTTAGTTTTTTTGGGCATCTCAAGTCTGAGAACCAGTTTTTTTATCCGATGTCAGTGCTAAATTGGGATATAAATTTAGTACTCCATGGAAGTGTGATACTCCCTGAAGCAACCGTCAATGCAGAGGCCCGGATGTTCGGGGCACGTGTCGCACTGAGTAGTGGTGTCCTTCCGTATCCCCCTCCTGCGACACACTCTGCACTTTTTTGGGGTTCATCCCTTCTTTCCAGTATGGGGGACCACACCTGGAAAGTGTTGGCCAGGGACTATCCGGGCGCCTACAGTTCCCGAAGTACTCCGGCCTGCTCTTTCCCGGTCCGAAAAGATCAGGGCCTTGAGGACTGCCTCATAGAACTGGAGGAATGTCCCTGTGTTGCCAGCACTCTGGGACAGCACAAAAGAGTTGTACATGGCAACCTGTACCAAGTAGACCACAACTTTTTTGTGCCATGCCTGGGTTTTGCGCATGGCGTTATATGGCTTGAGGACTTGATCAGAGAGGTCAACTCCTCCCATATACCGATTGTAGTCGACGATACAATCGGGCTTGAGGACTGTTGCCGCGGTACCTCGCACAGGGACGGGTGGTGCCGTTACCATGAATTGTGGACAGCATAAGGACATCCCTCTTGTCCTTATACCTGACCAGCAACAGGTTTCCAGTGGTAAGGGCACAGGTCTCACCCCTGGGGATAGGTACCTGGAGGGGGTGGGCAGGGAGGCCGCGTTGATTTTTCTGCACGGTCCCACAAGCGGACATGGATCTGGCGGCAAGGGACTGGAACAAGGGGATACTGGTATAAAAGTTATCCACGTACAGGGGGCAACCCTTATCCAGCAGTGGGTACATAAGGTCCCACACAAGTTTCCCGGTAACACCCAGAGTGGGGGGACATTCTGGGGGTTGAATCCGGGAATCTTGCCCCTCGTATACACGAAATTTGTAAGTGTACCCTGAGGTACCCTCACAAATTTTGTATAGCTTCACGCCATACCTCGCCCGCTTGGAGGGCACATACTGGCGGAAAATGAGTCTCCCCTTGAACGCAATGAGAGACGCATCAACCACGACCTCCCTTCCAGGTACATAGGCCTCCATGAATTTGGCCCCAAAGTGAACGATATACTTATACAGACGGTCATGGGCAGGATCACCTCGGGGTGGACATGCTGCATTATCGGAATAATGCAGACCTTTCCGGATGGCCTCAAACCGGGAGAGTGTCATGGCCGTACTGTAAAGTGGGGTCTGGTATAGGACGTCCCCGCTCCAGTACAGCCTGGCACTGGGTTTCTTGACCAGGCCCATATGCAGCACGAGGACCCAAATTGTCCTCATTTCAGCTGCACTGACCGGCGTCCAGCCACCGGGCCTGGCCAAAAAGGAGCCCGAGTGTTGAGCGACGAACTGTTGGGTGTACAGGTTCGTCTGCTCCACCATGAGATTTGCCAGTGGGTCACTGAAAAAATGACAAAAAAAGTCATATTCAGTTTAGCCCTACTGTGGGAATCTGGATTCCTGATTGGCCTATAAAATCTGGAATCACGGGCTCGTATCGCTCTGGGCTACACCAGACTAGTTCACCGGCAGGGTGCTCCGGTGAATTTAACTGATGGGCCAGGGAACCAGTACGAGCCCCAGAGCTGCTCATACTAGGGTGGGCCATAGGGTCCCTAACATGGCGGTCCCCTTGCTCCGCCTGGCGGCGTCTCCGCCGCCTTGGGGGGCTCATCATCATCGCTAAATGATGAGGAGGATGCAGATGACAACAGGAATGTGGGGTCATCCTCGTCCTCACTGGGACTCTCGGAGTCAGAGGCAAGCTGGGCGTATGCCTCCTCGGCCGAAAACGTCCGGCGGGCTATAGGGGAGTGTGTGTGTGTGGAAATCTTTATTTGGTGTGCGTGTGTGTGGGGGCACGGGTGTTCACAAACTCACCCTAAAACTAACAGAAAAAAAAAATAACTAAAAAAAGGGCAAAAAATGTGAAAAAAAAATTCAAAACCGCTGATCAACTGTCCGAAGTTGATCAGCGGTGGGGTGTACGATGCGCTAACAGTGTCCGGACGCTAAAAGTGCTGGCCACAGTCAGCGTACACAAAAATAAATTAAAATCCTGTACCCCATAAAAGTTGGGGGGTCTAGGGTCACACAGCTGTGCTGTGGACCCCAGACACCCTAACTTAGGGTGATGCAATAAAAGTTAACCAAACTAACTTTCCCTTTATTTTCCCTGCCTAACCCAAACTTTCCCTATGTACCTGATAGGGGGTGCTGGGGCACAGATCGGGTCCTGGGGGCACAGATTGGGTGCTGATCCACGAGACGGGTGCAGACAGCTCCTCTCTCCTCTGGCTCTGGAACACAAAAGGAGGAGGAGAGGAGCGATTCCATCATTTGAATTTCGCGCCGTCCCGCCCACCAACCAATCAGAGGCGATCCTGAGAGGTGATGTCACCATCACCTCTCATGATCGCTGGATGGTGATTGGTGGGGTGAAATCACACCACCATCACCATCCTGTTCCGGGTTATCGGGTCTTCAGAGACCCGAATAACCCGGAAACGCAGAAAACCGCAGGTCTGAATTGACCTACGGTTTTCTGCGATCGCATACATGGGGGGGTCACAGGACCCACCGGCGCATTTGCCCCAGGTGCCTGCTCAATGATTTGAGCAGGCATGGGGTCCCGATCGCCGCCCGCCGCGCGGCGGTGATCGAAAATACACAGGGCGTACAGGTACGCCCTGTGTCCTTAAGTACCAGGACATAAGGGCGTACCTGTACGCCCTATGTCCGGAAGAGGTTAAAGAAGGTACTTCCTCTCTAACTATGTCATCAGTACACCACATCTAAAAGACTCTTATTTTTGTGCTGTTTTGGCTTTTACAGACACATCCTTGTCACTCTTATCATACAAAGGAAAGAGAGAAAAGACACATTAAAGAAAAAAACTCTGCAGTCCAATACTCACAACCTCTGCCGTTCTAAACACTCACTTTCAAGCTGACAGGTTGCTCTGCACAATCCTCCTGTTCCTTGTCTCCAGGAGTAGATGGCTTGAGGACTGCAGGAGATCCGCTGGTCAGAGGATGACATCCACCTTGACCAGCGCGTTAGAACTTAAAGCCCATCACTGGAAGTAACAAAACCTCTGATGTCATCCGTCCGGCGTTCACCCAGGACAGCCCGATCAGGACCCCGGATGACGTCACCCGCCGGAGCTGAGCTTCTCGAGCAGTGGGTGGCCAATAGAATCCGGAGGAACTTCATATGAGTGTCTGGATGACGTGGCCCGCCCCCTCTACTGGCGCACATGTGGGGAAAATACTGACCGCGGCAGGCACATACAGGCGGAGCTTACTTGCCCAAGGTAAGCCCCCCCCAACAACCACAAATGCAGCTTCAGCTCTTCTTTATGGCCCCCGAACTGAGGCTCAGGGACTCCTCCTGCTCCTCCGCCTGGTAGGGACAGGAAGACACTGAGGGTGGCAAGGAGGTGGGCCCTTTTTTAAGCTTCCTGTCCCTGCCTGGTAGGAGGAGGATAGTCTCAAAGTAAGGTGCCCCCATGGAGGTGAGGGGAAAATGTATATTCAGCTTTTGTAGCCCTACATAGCTTTGTGCCTGGTTTAGCACTGAATATCCTGATGACAAATTATTTTTAATTATCAGCTAAAAGATTTTTTGGGACAATTACTTTCCCACTAATCTACTTTTTAATCCAAATGGTGGCAATATGGATGAGTGACTTGTATCTGTTTCTGGTTTCACTTGTATTGACCGAAGCTACAGGATCAAACATGAGAAACTTTTCTAATCTATCTGGATCTACCGTGAGATAGAATAGTGAAATTTGTTTTACCTTATTGATCTAAAAAAGGTAAAAAACAAACAAAAGGTATGTGCTCTATAAAAGAAATATTTCCTTCCTTAGCCCAGACTTGATTAGAACAGAACAATGAGGTTTTTCTCTTAGTGTTCCTTCCTCATAGGACATTTTGAGTATGCACAAGTGATAAAAGGGATGTGCTTTCCTGAAACATAATGGAATATATGATCGCTGTGAGAAAGACCTTGTGCTCTGTATGGATGTACTGGATGTGATTTTAAAACTGATCCAATCTTTGTTTTAATAAAGGTTAAAAATTAAAGGGGTAAATTAACTGAAATTGACTGCTGAAATGTAGTCTTTTTCTTATTCTGAATTAAGCTCTTTTGAAACCTGATATTTGTATGCTCACGTGGACTTTTGGGTTTCTGCTGTGTGATGGAGTTTTGAAAGGTTAAAAATGAAATTATGCTGTACGTTTTTCTTAGATATGCTATGTGAAATCCACATAGCAAATTTTATACTGATTCTGCCAATGTTTCTAGCAGTGTTCCTGGTGACATCACAGGAACTAATGAGCAGGCTTTAGCCCTGTAAAACAGCTAGGGCAGCCATTAGACCACCCATTAGTGCTGGTGACGTCACCAGACTCACTGCTAGGTTGAAGCCTCTGCCCACGCTTACCTATGGAGAGCCCTGTACGTCACTGGATCTCTAGAAAAATCCCTTGCCCTGCGCAATACAGGGCAGGGCAAGGGAGAGCATCAGAGCTTGAAATGCTCTGATGCTCATGTTAGAGGGGCATACGGATATCTTCAGTTCAGTCATTTTGACTGATCAGGCAAAAGATAAAACAGCTTAGTCCACCAACTAGCTTAGTGGCCGCCTATATCTAGTGCCTTTACTCCACCAAGGCCGGACACCTTGGTGACACACTCCTGGTGCAAATAACACCCCCTTTCCATGCTTTGCTGGGACTTTTCTGTTCTCACCCAGGCTCCTCTGAGTGAGATACATCCTTTCAATTGCTGTCATGTGGCCCTCTGACATCCCCACTGCCACAATATATATATTTTTTAATATACTGTGTGCTTAAATTTCTCACCATTTCCAATTATCTGCTTGTCATCAGTATATACTTAGGACAAGAGTGATATTTGTGCTTCTGCTATACTTAGCTTGCAGAAGAGTGCCTAGACTGTTCTACAACCAGGAATGTAAAGATTGTAAACGTCTTGAGGTATTGGAAAGTTTCTTTATCAACACCTTCTTACCCAGTTATATACTAGTATATCATGGCAAACCGCCCATTCCTGTAAACTAATGTTCCAGTAAGGCATGGAAGTGTAATATACAGGGTGGGCCATTTATATGGATACACCTTAATAAAAATGGGAATGGTTGGTGATATTAACTTCCTGTTTGTGGTACATTAGTATATGTGAGGGGGGAAACTTTTCAAGATGGGTGGTGACCATGGCGGCCATTTTGAAGTCGGCCATTTTGAATCCAACTTTTGTTTTTTTTTAATAGAAAGAGGGTCATGTGACACATCAAAGTTATTGGGAATTTCACAAGAAAAACAATGGTGTGCTTGGTTTTAACGTAACTTTATGCTTTCATGAGTTATTTACAAGTTTCTGACCATTTATAAAATGTGTTCAATGTGCTTCCATTGTGTTGGATTGTCAATGCAACCCTCTTCTCCCACTCTTCACACACTGATAGCAACACCGCAGGAGAAATGCTAGCACAGGCTTCCAGTATCCGTAGTTTCAGGTGCTGCACATCTCGTATCTTCACAGCGTGAAGATACGAGATTCAAAATGGACGACTTCAAAATGGCCGCCTTGGTCACCAACCATCTTGAAAAGTTCCCCTCCCCCTCACATATACTAATGTGCCACAAACAGGAAGTTAATATCACCAACCATTCCCATGTTATTAAGGTGTATCCATATAAATGGCCCACCCTGTACATCTGGCTCCCACTGCAGTGCCAATGGGTATGGGTAGTGAAGCTGTGGGGGAAATTAAGTGAGTATAAAGACAATTTCAAATTAGAAGTCAGCGTTGTTTAATCTAATCACTGGTTGCTGTAGTTTATGGGGGTTCTGAAGTGACAGAATCTATGCTCCACTACTGTTATACTACTTTTTTAACATGATGGTGTTCTTTATAAACAGGTGACATGACTTTTTTGTGGCAGTATGTGGCAGCAAGCCTAGGTGAAACAAAATGTTATCCTTTTCTCCATCCATCTTTTTTGCCTTAACTGTCAATTTCAGTCTCTGACATTGCATGTAATGGATGGAGGCCTCCCACCATGAAGGTGGGAGATTTGGTTAACTCTGTTAATTAGTGGCAGGAACAGAAATGATCCTGATTGGAAAAAAATGGCGACTAAACTGTATTTACACCCTAGTTGCTGCAGCTGGGCTTCTAATCCTTTTCATTTTATTTACGAAGGAAACCTAACAATCGGCCTTAAATCTCATGTCAATAGAAAGT
Organism: Bufo gargarizans; assembly: GCF_014858855.1. Classification (NCBI taxonomy): domain Eukaryota; kingdom Metazoa; phylum Chordata; class Amphibia; order Anura; family Bufonidae; genus Bufo; species Bufo gargarizans. The sequence goes on along the minus strand of NC_058085.1, from coordinate 202,886,654 downwards.
GGGGAATTCAAGGCAGTAGGTCACCAGAGTGCTGAATAGTTTTAAGCCCTAGAGCCTACACAAAAGATCCTGACAGTCCACATTTTCTTGAGCTTTAAAGTAAGTCTTTGGTAACTTTGAAAAAATCCTCTGCTTGCATGACTAAACCCATTGAAGATTTAGAGTCTAAAGCTGCCCCAGGCTTAAGACTAAAAATGTAATTCTCCACCAGAATAGATAGGGTTCTCAAGAACCGTGTAGTGCATTTTGGCTGATTTATTACAAAAAAGCTATGCATAGTAGTTCTGGACTCTTGAGAAAGGAGTCTCTTGCTTCAGTTTATTTGTTATACTTCACACACAGTTTGAGAAATAAGATTGACTTGTTGACTGCCTGTCTTCTGTCTTCATTAGGGATTCAATGCATTTTTTTATTTTGGGGCATATTCAGCTGAAGTGTAGATCTGATAAAAGTCATATGGTTATTCAGACAAGATACATTGATTTCTGAGACTGTTATGCAAACACTTGGACTTCTGACTCTATGCCTATTCGGAAAATGATTACTTTACATAAGATTTATGTTATGTGTCAAGGGGTCTTGGCTATCTGTATTTGAACATTACTCTTAATGAATACACTGAAAAATAGTTTTGCTACCAGACATTTCAGCTCTTAATATAAGGCTCAAGGAAATGATGCTTTTTAAGGAGTTGTGCAGTAGGTAAAAATTGATGATCTATCCTCAGGATAGGTCATCAATATCAGATCGTTGAGGTCCGACTCCTGTAACCCTTGCCAATCAGCTGTTTGCAGAGGTAGTGGCGCTTGTGCGAGCGCTACTTCTTCATTATAACCTGCGTCTCCTCACTTGTAGAGACAGTTCAGTGTATTACAAATGCTCATCCCATTCACTTGATAGGAAGGAGCAGTTGTATATTACACTGTTGTGTCTCTACAAGTGTGAGGACATACAGATGAGTACGAGCGCCACTACCTCTCCAAACAGCTGATTGGCAGGGGTACTGGCAGTGCCCAATCCTTTCAAATAATTTAACAATTGATGACCTCTTTCTAAGATAGTTTGAAGTGAAGTAACCAACTCAGCCCACTATACTGTGTAGTTCCAGCACATATTTCCACCTGCAGGTCTGATTTTTTTTATTTTATTTTTTTACCTATCCTGGGGATAGTTCACAAGTTGCTAAATCCCATTTCACATTATCATAGCGATTTTGATAGTAGCAGTGATATAATCTTGTAGATTGACTGGGCATCAATGCCAGTTAGTATTCAAAAAAATTGGAGAATTTGGCTACCTCCTTATCCTTATTTAAATACTGGCAAATGTTGCATTCTGTAAAGCAGTCTCCCTTGTTATTCTCTTATGAAAGTCTACATAGAAAAGGCCATAAATCAACATTCCGTCAACTACCTTATGTTCGTTTGTTGTAGGACTTTTTTTTTTTTTTATATATACAAATTTTGGCATAAATTGTAAAGTTTTGTAAAATACCAGCTGTATTTTCAGTTAGTCCAGTCTTTGCATTTATTCAGATTTGGTTTTCCTTCTGTTTCCTCACACCTTTGGTCTTGTTTTCTCACCTTTTTCAGTCTCTTGTGTATGTGTATTATGCAGCAAAATATTGAGAATAGTAAATACAGGGTGAAAAAGTCACATGACTTGCTGTACAACAAGAATGTTTCCTATTTGCAGTGTGTATAAAACTAATCATGATACAGGAATTACAAAAGGTATTATAAAAATAATTTTCATAGTCATATGAAGACGGTTTGTAGTAATCACAACTTAGTACAGACTTCCCAAAATCTTCAATAAAACCCAAAGTTTTTAGATTTTCTGTATCATTTTTCGTTATGTTGGTTCAGAATCATGTGGTCTCATAAGTGTTCTAGAGGCTTCTTGACCTCCAGTCTGTTTTAGGCAATTGACAGCTAAAAGCTGGGCTCACATGACTGTTTTTATTTCTGTTGTTCTGCTCAATAAAATAATGGAAGCAGGGTTTTCTTCAAATGACGGAAACAAACGCTGCCTGGCGAACCCTATTGACTATAATGGGATCCGTCACTGTTTCATTAGAAAACCTGGCATTTTACTGAACAAAGTAATGCAGCATGCTGTGCTATTTTTTCCCGTATTTTATACAGAGTATGTGATGGAGGCCCCTAACGGAGCCTCTGACGCAGATGCAAAGGAAGCCTTAAATGTATCTTTTACTATACAAAAGCTGCTGTTATTATTCCTTTATATTAATTGTAACAATGTGAACACTTAGTCAGATATTTCAGTTTTGAGTTTTGGAGTGCTCATTTTCTATACTATAAAAAATACAACAGACTCTAGAACACTCTGCCCCTATTATGCCACCACTCTGTATTGCCATATATTGAATTTTTCAAAAAACATTAGAATACAAAATATGGAAGAATCTGCAGGATGACCATCCTTCCATTGCAGGAGGACCCCTTCAGCGTGTTGCTTTATAGTTTTATATAGTTTTTTTTAAAGTATTCTGACACACTGATCTCCAAATAGTGATAGATTCCTCACTAGTGGCTCATTTCTTAAAGAAGGAAGTAAAAGGCAACCTGCTCTTCGCCCATGCCAGTAGCATCCACCACTCTGCACCCTTCTACTCTCACAACGTACCACTCAGTATGCCTCTTTCTGTAATGGAGGAGTAGAGGATGAAAAGAGCTATTGAGTAGTGAATCCTGTCTAAAACTAAACTGTGTTTGTTACCCATAGCAAACAATCACATCTCTGCTTTTATTTTTTTTAAACTGTTCTGGTAAAATTAAAGCTGTGCTGATTGATTGCTAAGGAAAAAAAAATCTTTTAGAGAGCATTCATAAATCTGCTACACTAAATACAGTTTACATGTAAAACAGCTCATTCATTAGAGTAGTCCTTTCATTGAGATAAGAGGCAGGCTGAGAAGCATTGGGTATGTCTGCTTCAACTTGCACCTGATTGGTTATACAAGTGATCACTGCAGCAATATGACTTTCCTTTCAATATATTATATTGATATTCTTGCCAGGGCTTTACTGGTATTTATTGCTTGACAGATGCATGAAATGTCATGAAAAATCATACTCTGTATTTTTATGCACTGCACTTGTCCCATGGCAGTTACTATCACAACTATGCTACTTTATCCCTAGCCTATACTCTTTTTCATGTAATAGTGGCTGATGACTGAAATCTTACAGCAAGCTTTGTTTTTCTTTTACTGTGCAGTAAATGTAGTAGTAGTTTCATCTGGAGTGCTGTGGTGTTTGTGTTACTGTGCATAAGCATACAGTGGCATATGTTCTCCATAGGCTCCCAAGTTTATAAAAAAAATAAAATAAATGTATACCACACAGCACTTCCTTTTCACTGGATGGCTACATATGGAATATAATACTCAAATGTGCTGTTCTATATAGTAAAATAAAAGTTTTGGGCCCAGAGGAGGCCAACATACATACCAGGAAAGCTCCCAGTGCAACTGTTTAAAGGACCCACACACTGATGAATGCCAAAAAACAGTTTTTTGGCCTCTGGTGGCAGCAAGCAGGGTTTGTATTTTTATATAGTGACAAATTTTATCCTCATGGAATAGCACAGCAAAAATTATACCATTCGGTATATGGGCCTTCATTGGCATCCATTTTTATGGGTCTGTTTAAGCTGTTTGGAACATAGGGCATACACATACACCCTGATGTCCCGGTACTTAAGGACACAGGGCGTACCTGGGACAATGGACACAGTGACCCAGGGACAATGCGCGCGCGCGGGGGGCGTGATAGCCGCAAACCGCAGGTCAATTCAGACGTGCGGTTTGTGGCTTTTTATGGTGTAGCGGCAGCGGTACCATAGGGTCCCCGTGGGGCTGTAGGGGGGACCCGATGGCATGGAAGGCAGCGCAATGCCTTCCTGAGGCATTGGTGCTGCCTTCCTGTGACGAGCCTGTGAGATCCAGCCCCCTGGGCCTCACAGGCCGGAAGCTGTATGAGTAATACACACTGTATTACTCATACAGCCAATGCATTCCAATACAGAAGTATTAGTACATATTAGGTATCGCCATGTCTGTAATAACCTGCTCTATAAATATATCACATGACCTAACCCCTCAGGTGAACACTGTAAAAATAAAAACGGTGTAAAAAAAGCCATTTTTTGTCACCTTACATCACATAAAGTGTAATAGCAAGCGATCAAAAAGTCATATGCACTCCAAAATATTGCCAATCAAACCGTCATCTCATCCCACAAAAAAATGATACCCTACCTAAGATAATCGCCAAAAAAAAAAAAAAAAAACTATGGTTCCCAGACTATGGAGACACTAAAACATTTTTTTTTTTTTTTTTCAAAAATGATATTGTGTAGAACTTACATAAATAAAAAATCTATGAATATATCACATGACCTAACCCCTCAGATGAACACCGTAAAAAAAAAGGGTAAAAAAAATCAATTTTTGGTCACCTTACATCACAAAAAGTGTAATAGCAAGCGTTCAAAAAGTCATACGCACCCCAAAATAGTGTCAATCAAACCGTCATCTCATCCCGCAAAAATCATACCACACCTAAGATAATCGCCCAAAAACTGAAAAAAATATGGCTCTCAGACTATGGAAACACTAAAACATGATTTATTTTGTTAAAAAAATGAAATCATTGTGTAAAACTTACCTAATATGTATACAATTTTTTCAATTTATGTATCGCCGCGTCCGTGACAACCTGCTCTATAAAAATAATGCATGATCTAACCTGTCAGATGAATGTTGTAAATAACACAAAAAAATAAGTCTCAAAACAGCTATTTCTTGTTACCTTGCCTCACAAAAAGTGTAATATAGAGCAACCAAAAATCATATGTACCCTAAACTAGTACCAACAAAACTGCCACCCTATCCCGTAGTTTCTAAAATGGGGTCACTTTTTTGGAGTTTCTACTCTAGGGGTGCATCAGGGGGGCTTTAAATGGGACATGGTATCAAAAAACCAGTCCAGCAAAATCTGCCTTCCAAAAACCGTATGGCATTCCTTTCCTTCTGCACCCTGCCGTGTGTCCGTACAGCAGTTTACGACCACATATGGGGTGTTTCTGTAAACTACAGAATCGGAGCCATAAATGTTGAGTTTTGTTTGGCTGTTAACTAGTGATGAGCGAACTTCTGTTTTAAGTTCGGCGTCTAAAGTTCGGCTTCCGGTTAGCGGAGAATCCCGATATGGTTCCCGATATGGATTCCGACTTCCGTTGTGGTCCGTGGTAGCGGAATCAATAATGGCCGATTATTGATTCCGCTACCACGGACCACAACGGAAGTCGGAATCCATATCGGGAACCATATCGGGATTCTCCGCTAACCGGAAGCCGAACTTTAGACGCCGAACTTAAAACAGAAGTTCGCTCATCACTACTGTTAACCCTTGCTTTGTAACTGGAAAAAAATATTAAAATGGAAAATCGGCCAGAAAAGTGAAGTTTTGAAATTGTATCTCTATTTTCCATTAATTCTTGTGGAACACCTAAAGGGTTAACGACGTTTGTAAAATCTGTTTTGAATACCTTGAGGGGTGTCATTTTTTAGAATGGTGTCATTTTTGGGTGGTTTCTATTATGTAAGCCTCACAAAGTGACTTCAGACCTGAACTGGTCCTTAAAAAGTGGGTTTTTGAATATTTCTGAAAAATTTCAAGATTTGCTTCTAAACTTCTAAGCCTTGTAACATCCCCAAAAAATAAAATATCATTCCTAAAATTGTCCAAACATGAAGTAGACATATGGGGAATGTAAAGTAATAACTATTTTTGGAGGTTTTACTTTGTATTATAGAAGTAGAGAAATTGAAACTTAAAAATTAGCAAATTTTTCGAAATGTTTGGTAAATTTTGGTATTTTTTTATAAATAAAAATGATTTTTTTTTACTCCATTTTACCAGTGTCATGAAGTACAATATGTGACGTAAAAACAATCTCAGAATGGCCTGGATAAGTCAAAGCGTTTTAAAGTTCTCACCACATAAAGTGACACCGGTCAGATTTGCAAAAATTGCCTGGTCCTTAACCCCTTAAGGACTTAGGACGTATCGGTACGGCATGGTTCCCGAGTCCTTAAGGACCCATGACGTACCGGTACGTCATGAGTTTAAAATAAGATTGCGGCGCCCCGGGGGTTAATCCGAACGGGATTTCGGCTGAAATCATTCAGCCGGCATCCTGTCACAACGCCGAGGGGGGTCATGTGACCCCCCCGTATCGGCGATCGCAGCAAACCACAGGTCAATTCAGACCTGCGGTTTGCTGCGCTTTTAGCCGATTCTGATCCCCGCGGTCTCTGACCGCGGGGATCAAACATTAAAATGCCAGAAATTAAGTTTTTATTAACCCCCCCTGCACCCCTGAATGATATTATGTGGGCGGGTGGTGCAGGGGGGGTGTCGCAGGCGGTGCGGGAGGTGCGGGAGGCGGGCGGTGCGGGAGGCGGGATCACGATCCCCCGCCCGCCTCCCCTTGAATAATCGTTGGCTTCTAGTGGGTATACCAGGGTGCCAGCACATTGCTGGCACCCTGGTATAAACGGCTGACATCGGTGATGCGATGTCAGCCGTTTAACCCTTTCCATACAGCGGTCCGTACGGACCGCTGTATGGAAAAGGTTAACAGGTCAGGGAGCTCCCTCCCTCTCCCATCGGGGGCTGCTGTGCCTTTGCAGCCCCCCAATGGGAGAGGGAGAGAGCTCCCAGGCAGCCCCCCGACAGACCCGTCCTTACCCTTCCCCGTCTGCGAAGTTCTGAACACTACTGAGCAGACGGGGAAGGTTCCCATGGCAACAGGACGCCTTCTCAGGCATCCTGCTGTCCATGGTGCTGAACAGATCTGTGCTGAAAGCAGAGATCTGTTCAGACAAAGTGGTAAGTAAAATACAGTACAGTACAATATATATTGTACAGTACTGTATTATACAGACATCAGACCCACTGGATCTTCAAGAACCAAGTGGGTCTGGGTCAAAAAAAATGTAAAAAAAAAGTGAAAAAAGTTAAGATAAAAAAAAAACATTTATCACTGAATAAAAAAAAAAAAAAAAAAAATACACTACACATATTAGGTATCGCCGCGTCCGTAACGACCTGATCTATAAAACGGTCATGTTACTTTCCCCGCACGGTGAACGCCATAAAAAAAAAAAAAAAAAAACTATGAGAAAATTGAAATTTTGCCCACCTTACTTCCAAAAAAGGTAATAAAAGTGATCAAAAAAGTCGCATTTACGCCAAAATAGTACCAATCAAACCGTCATCTCATCCCGCAAAAATCATACCCTACCCAAGATAATCGCCCAAAAACTGAAAAAACTATGGCTCTTAGACTATGGAAACACTAAAACATGATTTTTTTTGTTTCAAAAATGAAATCATTGTGTAAAACTTAAATAAAAAATAAAAAAAGTATACATATTAGGTATCGACGCGTCCATATCGACCAGCTCTATAAAAATATCACATGACCTAACCCCTCAGATGACCACCGTACAAAAATAAAAATAAAAACGGTGTAAAAAAAGCCATTTTTTGCCATCTTACATCACAAAAAGTGTAATAGCAAGCGATCAAAAAGTCATATGCACCCCAAAATAGTGTCAATCAAACCGTCATCTCATCCCGCAAAAAATGAGACCCTACTTAAGATAATTGCCCAAAAACTGAAAAAACTATGGCTCTTAGACTATGGAGACACTAAAACATTTTTTTTGTTTTAAAAATATAATCATTGTGTAAAACTTACATAAATAAAAAAAATTGTATACATATTAGGTATCGCCACGTCCGTGACAACCTGCTCTATAAAAATACCACATGATCTAACCTGTCAGATGAATTTTGTAAATAACAAAAAATAAAAAGGTGCCAAAAAATCTATTTCTTGTTACCTTGCCGCACAAAAAAGTGTAATATAGAGCAACCAAAAATCATATGTACCCTAAACTAGTACCAACAAAACTGCCACCCTATCCCGTAGTTTCTAAAATGGGGTCACTTTTATGGAGTTTCTACTCTAGGGGTGCATCAGGGGGGCTTCAAATGGGACATGGTGTCAAAAAACCAGTCCAGCAAAATCTGCCTTCCAAAAACCGTATGGCATTCCTTTCCTTCTGCGCCCTGCCGTGTGCCCGTACAGCGGTTTACGACCACATATGGGGTGTTTCTGTAAACTACAGAATCAGGGCCATAAATAATGAGTTTTTTTTGGCTGTTAACCCTTGCTTTGTAACTGGAAAAAAAATATTAAAATGGAAAATCTGCCAAAAAAGTGAAATTTTGAAATTGTATCTCTATTTTCCATTAAATCTTGTGCAACACCTAAAGGGTTAACAAAGTTTGTAAAATCAGTTTTGAATACCTTGAGGGGTGTAGTTTCTTAGATGGGGTCACTTTTATGGAGTTTCTACTCTAGGGGTGCATCAGGGGGGCTTCAAATGGGACATGGTGTCAAAAAACCAGTCCAGCAAAATCTGCCTTCCAAAAACCGTATGGCATTCCTTTCCTTCTGCGCCCTGCCGTGTGCCCGTACAGCGGTTTACGACCACATATGGGGTGTTTCTGTAAACTACAGAATCAGGGCCATAAATAATGAGTTTTTTTTGGCTGTTAACCCTTGCTTTGTAACTGGAAAAAAAATATTAAAATGGAAAATCTGCCAAAAAAGTGAAATTTTGAAATTGTATCTCTATTTTCCATTAAATCTTGTGCAACACCTAAAGGGTTAACAAAGTTTGTAAAATCAGTTTTGAATACCTTGAGGGGTGTAGTTTCTTAGATGGGGTCACTTTTATGGAGTTTCTACTCTAGAGGTGCATCAGGGGGGCTTCAAATGGGACATGGTGTCAAAAAACCAGTCCAGCAAAATCTGCCTTCCAAAAACCATACGGCGCACCTTTCCCTCTACGCCCTACTGTGTGCCCGTACAGTAGTTTACGGCCACATATGGGGTGTTTCTGTAAACGGCAGAGTCAGGGCAATAAAGATAAAGTCTTGTTTGACTGTTAACCCTTGCTTTGTTAGTAGAAAAAATGGGTTAAAATGGAAAATTAGGCAAAAAAATGAAATTCTCAAATTTCATCCCCATTTGCCAATAACTCTTGTGCAACACCTAAAGGGTTAACGAAGTTTGTAAAATCAGTTTTGAATACCTTGAGGGGTGTAGTTTATAGAATGGGGTCATTTTTGGGCAGTTTCTATTATGTAAGCCTCGCAAAGTGACTTCAGACCTGTAGTGGTCCCTAAAAATTGGGTTTTTGTAAATTTCTGAAAAATTTCAAGATTTGCTTCTAAACTTCTAAGCCTTGTAACATCCCCAAAAAATAAAATATCATTCCCAAAATGCTGCAAACATGAAGTAGACATATGGGGAATGTAAAGTCATCAACATTTTTTGGGGTATTGCTATGTATTACAGAAGTAGAGAAACTGAAACTTTGAAATTTGCAAATTTTTCAAAATTTTTGGTAAATATGGTATTTTTTATCCAAAAAAATTAACTTTTTTGACCCAATTTTTGCAGTGTCATGAAGTACAATATGTGACGAAAAAACAATCTCAGAACGGCCTGGATAAGTCAAAGCGTTTTAAAGTTATCAGCACTTAAAGTGACACTGGTCAGATTTGCAAAAAATGGCCAAGTCCTTAAGGTGAAATAGGGCTGAGTCCTTAAGGGGTTAAGGTGAAAATTAGCCCGTCCCTAAGTGGTTATTGGATGCACCAGTTTTCTGAGTCTACACAATAAATGGCCATTCAAGACACATTTTGAAAAGAATCTTTGTGTGAATGAATTCTCATTTTGCATTGTTACAAGCAGATTTTAAAGGATTTATTTGTGATACTGACCCATAATCATATGTACCGTATTTACTTTTAGTACGTAAGTCAGAATTGAACCTAGGTGGCACTTTGAGGAGTTGCTCTGGTTCCATTAGATCACTCCTGCTCTTCATTGTACTTTTCATTGTGAATGAGCAGTCATGAATCTTCACAGAAGGCTATCATTAGCGTCCAGTCATTAAAGCATGACAGCCATTATTGGTTATTAAAGCAGTTTAGGGAATGACTTTTGCCAATCGATATTAATGCACACATTAGTGAGCATTTTCCTTTTGTTTATTCTATGGCCATTGTGAATCTAGACATTTATAAACCATTTAAATTGGTCAAAATGGACAGTCAATGCAAAATAATAGTGCTTTATACAGACTGTAAAATTAAACTCGCATGAATTAAAATTTTTGAAGAGTATTTTAGGGGCTAATCTGATGGCACTGAGGGACATGGAGGGGCTGATCTGACGGCACTGGGGGACATGGAGGGGCTGATCTCATGGCACTGGGGGACATGGAGAGGCTTATCTGATGGCACTGGGGGACATGGAGGGGCTGATCTGATGGCACTGGGGGAGTGGTGGACATTGAGGGGCTGATCTGATAGCACTAGGGGAGAGGGGGACATGGCAATGTATGGCATGGAGGGGCTGATGGCACTGGGGCAGTGCAGCTGAAGGCACTGAGGTGGGGGAGAGCTGAAGCACTGGGGGAACGGAACTGATGGCACACGGGTGGGGGGAGCTGATGGCGCTAGGGGATAGTGGAGCTGATGGCACTTGGGCTGATCGCACAGGGAGGAATGAAGAGTGTTGGGGACTGATGGCAGGGGGTCTGATTAGTTTTTATAAAGGAAAACAGTCTATTAATTCATTTTTTCTTATTAGATTACTCGATTAATCGTAAAGAATAATTAATAGAATACTCGATTACTAAAATAATCGTTTACTGCAGCCCTAGGCCCGCCACTCCTGGGAAAGTTCACTGATGTTCAATGTTTTCTTCATCTGTAGATAATAGCTCACACTGTGGTTCGAAATGGAAGTCCCAAAGCCTTCGAAATGGAATTGTAACCTGTTACAGACTGATAGATGTTAATGACTTTCTTTCTCATCCGTTCTTGAATTTATTCAAAGTGGGGCATGATGTGTTTCTTTTTTAGATCTTTTAGCCTACTTCATGCTGTCAGACAGGTTCTACAGATATAGCAGTATTCACCCCTGGGTGTGGCTAGTGAAATTGAACTCAATTTACCAAATGCTGTGGTTAATCACAGTTAATTTATGGGGGGGGGGGGGGGTTATTTATTCTCATACCTGTACGGCCAGGTTGTTTGGGATAGCTTTTTTTCCTTAATCAATTAAATATCTTTAAATTTGTAAGGGGGCAAATGCTTTTTCACAGCACTGTATATAATGCTGATGTTTTTACCATGTTGTATTAAAATAGCTTGTTATATGAAGACCACCTATTGTAAAAGAAAATGGTTCATAAAACTTGGCTTCAGTGGTGACTTTAGTCACATGCTTTTCTAGCACAGCTCACTAATGAGGCCATTGATTGGCTATCAGAACCAAGTGGCATCTTGGCATTGGACATGGAAGTGAATCAACAATTTTTAATTTTATTATTTTATACTTTGCGCCCTGTCCTGCCTCTTGAGCTTATGTTTGTGGTCTCGAAGAGCGCCTTTTATAGCAAAATATCTATATCTAGGTTTCTTCTGTTAGCAGTGTTGGATGCTAATCTCACCAGTGGGGTCCACCATGTGTAGAAATTAAAGGGAGTCTCAGTACTGCTGCCACCGACCTTGAATATATAATTTAAATTTCAAAACTGGTGCTGAAATACATTGAGAGGGCTCATATTTGAGTCCTCTCCATCATGTGCATGCACTCAGCAGTCCTTTCAATGCATTTCAGCACCGGTTTTCATGCACACAGCTGAGGAACAAGGTTGAGTATGGATATCTGAATTGCTGATCCAAGAGCAGTGACATTAGAATTATTCATGTTGTAATGTACTTAACCACCTCTTGACCTTCACTGTACATGTACAGCGCGGCGAGAAGTGACTTCTCAAATTTCACCATACATGTATAGTGCACTAAACGTTTAACAGCCAGGCCACTGCTGTATCCACCAGCATTGATTGAAATCTCTGTTGCCGTGGATTAACTCCTTAGATGCCATGGTCAATGGTAACTGCCACATCTAAAGAGTTTACAGAGGGAGGAGGCTTCCTCTCTCACCCCATCTGCTCTTTGTGATGTGATCGCTGGGTGCTGTGACAACCCAAGACCTTAGACAGGCTACCCCCCAAGCTGGGTCTCATGATGAACTGTCAGCATGAAACTCACAGTTTCAATGCACTCATGTGTTGTACTGCATTGGAAAAGGTATCAGATCCCCAAAAGTTGAAATACCATGGTGAGACCAATTGTTTTACAAAAGTAAAAAAAAGTCACCTCGTCTAACAAAAAGCATTGTAAGTACCCTAAAATAGTACCAATGAAAACAACACCTCCTGCAAAAACTGTGCCCTCAAAGAAGACCAATGCCAGAAAAAAAATGTAGCTTTCAAAAAATAGCGATACAAAAATTATTTTTTCCTTAAAAAAAAGGTTTGATTTTTTAAAACTGGACAAAAATAAAAAAGACATATTTGGTATCGCCATGTTTGTAACGGCCTGCCCTATAAAAATATCACGATCTACCCCATCAGACGAACGCTGTAAAAAAATAAAATAATAACTATGCTAGAACATCCATTTTACAGTTAGGCCCCTTTCACACGGGCGTTGCGGGAAAATGTGCGGGTGCATTGCGGGAACACCTGCGATTTTTCCACGCGAGTGCAAAACATTGTAATGCGTTTTGCACTCGAGTGAGAAAAATCGCACGTGTTTGGTACCCAAACCCGAACTTCTTCACAGAAGTTCAGGCTTGGGATTGATGTTCTGTAGATTGTATTATTTTCCCTTATAACATGGTTAAAGGAAAAATAATAGCATTCTGAATACAGAATGCATAGAAAAATTGCGCTGGAAGGGTTAAAAATTATTTTTTTTAACTCACCTTAATCCACTTGCTCGCGTAGCCCGGCATCTCCTTCTGTCTTCATCTAAGCTTTGGGCAGTAACAAGGACCTTTGGTGACGTCACAGTCATCACATGATCCATCACCATGGTAAAAGATCATGTGATGGATCATATGATGACCGGAGTGACGTCATCACAGGTCCTGTTCATGTAATTAATGCTCACCCCAGGTCCTGTTCAGCAAAGGAGCCAGAAGGAGATGCCGGGCTATGTGAGCAAGTGGATTATGGCGAGTTAAATATTTTTTTTTTATTTTTTTAACCCTTCCAGCGCAATTTTACTATTTAACCATGTTATAAGGGAAAATAATAATGATCGGGTCTCCATCCCGATCGTCTCCTAGCAACCGTGCGTGAAAATCGCACCGCATCTGCACTTGCTTGCGGATGCTTGCGATTTTCACGCAACCCCATTCACTTCTATGGGGCCTGCGTGGATTATCGCACCGCAACGCACAAAGAGGAGCATGCTGCGATTTTCACGCAACGCATAAGTGATGCGTGAAAATCACCGCTCATGTGAACTGCCTCATAGAAATGAATGGGTCGGTATTCAGTGCGGGTGCAATGTGTTCAACTCGCGCATCGCATCCGCGTGGAATACTTGTCCGTGTGAAAGGGGCCTTACTTTACCCCCCCAAATCATAATATCAAGCGATCAAAAATCTTATGTACCCCCACATTGTGTCATTGAAAATGTCACCTCAATCCCCACATAAGATAATCACCAGAAAAATATATGACTCTCGGAAAATGGCGACACAAAACATCATTTCCAAAATGATTTGTGTAAAAATTAGGGATCGACCAATATTGATTTTTTTGGGGACGATACAGATAATCTGTGAACTTTCAGGCCGATAGCCGATAATTTATACCGATATTCTGTGAATTTATATTTTTGAAAAAATTTTTGGTGTTTTCTTTTTTTTCTTTTTGTAACTATTAGCCCCCTTAGGGACTAGAACCCTTGTCTTATTCACCCTGATAGAGCTCTATCAGGGTGAATAGGACCTCACACTGTCCTTGCTGCTCTGTGCTTTGTGCACAGAGTAGCAGGGAGCTTATCATGGCAGCCAGGGCTTCAATAGCGTCCTGGCGGCCATGGTAACCGATCGGAGCCCCAGGCTTACACTGCTGGGGTTCAGATCAGAACTGCCACTGAGAAGGAGGGGACCCTGTGGCCACTGCCACCGATGATTAATATTGGGTTTGGGGGTAGGGTGGGGCACTGCACCACCAATGATTAATACTGGGTTTGGGGGGTGCACTTAAGATAACTCTCTCATTAATTTATATACATGAGGCTGGAGCTGGCTGCAGAATCACATAGCCAGCTCTCGACCTCTATGAGCGGTAGCTGCGATGTGCGGCACCTGAGGGGTTAACTACCGCAGATCGCGGCTACTTGTCATGGAGGTCATGGGAAGTGAAATGACGAAATTAGGGTGAATTGGGGACTTTAGCATGCAATTGTCTAATTGCTTCTCCCATAGACTGCAGTGATTTTACCATTGCAGTCTATGGGAATATTGCTTTATTCACATCAAGTCCTGCTACAGATACTGGCTGGTGGCTGGCTCATGCAGCTTTTTATGCACTCCCCTATTTAGTGAAATTGTCAAGATCATTGTACAAAAAAAATCACGGTTTACGTCTAGTGCCACCCTCCGCTTCTTCATAGATTGTAAGCTCTTATGAGCAGGGCTTCATTACACTTGTTTTCATTGTTGATTATTTTGTTACTCTATAATGCCAGATATTTTTTTTTTTGTACATGCATCCTCTGATTTATTAGTTCTGTATACAGAAACATTATTAAAATCCTTTAGTAACTACTACCTCTCAGGCATGCTGCTATCTCATAGGACCCTGGAACAAATTATCACTTTGGCTTGATTACCTACATTCTCCTGCTAGTGAAGATATGTAGCTTAGTGTGTCATGTTCCTTTTCATCCCAATCTCTAATTTTCCTTGGCCGTTTCTACATGTGGTACTTGTCCACATTAACTCCCATGTAATTTAAACTAGCAGCTATCTGTGGTAGCTGAAACATAGATTTTATTTTATTTTATTCTGAAACCTATTCGATGTTTGGTCTCTTCAGCCCTCTGTGCTAGCAGGGTGACATCACACAGAACTGGCAAAGCGAGCTAGCAATCGACTGCTATGGCTAGGGTTGAGCGATCCTAAACTTCCAGGTTTAGCGTTCGGGCAGTAGAGAAAACCCATTATGGATTCCATTATAACGGAATATAAAATAATTATTTGACAGAATGAAAAACGGGAGCCGTTAAGAGGCATTACGTTTTGAGCCATCATAATAAAAGTTTATGGGCAAGCATAACAGATCCGTCTGGTCAAAAAAAAAAAAAAAAGTCCTGCATAATGGAAACCAGACGGATCCGTTATGCTTGGCCATAGACTTCTATTATGACGTAATGCAAAACGTAATGTTTCTTAAGGGCTTCCATTTTGCATTCTGTCAAAGAATTCTGTTATATTCCGTTATAATGGAATCCATAATGGGATTCCTCTACTCACCGAACCTGTAAAGTTTTAGTTCAGCCGCCTGCTGGGGCATCTGCCATTTCAATTACATGGGAGTTACTATGGACAAGTTCCAGATGTAGGAGCAGGAATTGAATATATATATATAACAGATTAGGAAGGGAAGAAACAAATTGTGGCACACATATTCTCCAGCGAGAGAAAACAGGCAATCTAGCCAAAGCTGGCTAAGTACTGCTGACTTGTTCGGGTGCCCCATGTGCAGGTATATTGTCTGAGATTTGGTTGAATTAGTGATTATTGTCCAGATGCATGGATCCTGTAAAATGAAAGTCCTTTTATATATGGGCTGATAATCAGGCAGATTACTGGGAACAAAGCAGACGTTCCTGATAATTGCCTGATTATCAGCAAAGATGAGGGTTTCCATGTACATGCAGCAATCTCTTGTATGGGGACGGGCAATGGCTATTGCAATTGCTTGTTCCTAAAGAAAACATTGTTCCTGCACAGCAGACAGTATGGTCTGCTGTATAGGAAAGAATATTCTTGGTCCCAGAAGAACGATAGGATCACACGATGCACATTACATGATCGCCGTCTTCTTTCACAGAGGCAAATTATTGGGAATAAGTATTTATACAAATGCTCAGTCTGCCTGATCATAGGTCTGTGTAAAATGACTTTAACTATATTGCTATTTACTATGAATCAACCACATTTTGTGGAGCCATAAAACCGTTTTCTCCCAGCAGTGAACTCCTGCTGATATATTGCCCTTGAGGAGTTCAACTCACTTCAGTTACAAGATCTGAGTAATTCTCAATCTAAAGACCACTGAATGCCACTCTGTGGTGGTCTGTGTTTTCTGGTATGCTTAAAAGGTTTGCAGCTCCACCCTATTGCTGTTCAAACAAGGTTTCACCACATGCTAGAAGATCAAAAGAGCTGAGTTGAGGTCTTTGGAAATGGAATCTGCAGGAACAGTATTCAATTAGCTCATAGGGCATCATTATCTTAGCTGCTGTTTTCTTTTAGCTTTCTTGTAAGATTCAACTGTGTTTGATTTCATTGACATGTTGCAGCAATCGTGTTTTTGGATCTTCACACCAGTATGATTAACAGCTCAGCTGAGTTGTTTTTATACTGCATTATATCATTTTGGACACTAATAACATTAAAGGGGTTGTATAGTGGTATAATATTGAGGATGTAGCTTCAGGATGGGTCATCAACACCAGATTGGTGGTGATCATGTGAATGGGACAAACCGTTATAGTTACACTGCACTGTCTCTACAGGGGAGACTGCACGCAGTTAAACTATACCACTGCACAACCCCTTTAAGTTAAAGATTTTTGTCATTGTATAGCTCATCCTCATACTGGGGGAGGTGACTGCTTCATGTAAATGCAGTGCATCACCTCCACTTAATTAGCAGCTGATTGTCAGGAAGGAATGCTCGCGGAATCTAAGGCTGGGTTCACACCTGAGAGTTTTACAGCGCGTTCCTACGCGCTGTAAAACGCGCAACAGGCAAGAACCAATGATTCCCTATGGGAATGGTTCTCATCTGAGCGTTTTACAGCGTGTACAATCGCGCTGTAAAACGCCCGACGCCCCAAGAAGTACATGAGCTTCTTTGGGGCGTCTTGTCGCGCGTTCCCGTACATAGACTTACGGGAGCGCGCAACAATGGGCGTTCGCTTGTCTCTGTATGCGCGATTGCAAACGCCCGTACAATCGCGCATACAGAGCGCTCCATCGCGAACGCTCAGGTGTGAACCCAGCATCAATGTGCAGATAGATAGAAACATAGATAAAATATCTATCATCGTGATCTTACAAATAATGAAATGACTGCTGAGAAGTGATCTGTACTGACTAAGACATGGAGCATATTATTAGGCTTAGTAACTACTAAGAAAACTGCAAGACTTTAACTATGAATAGTGACATGGAAAATTGAAATTGCATAACCCAAAATTATTTTAAAATATGGTTATAACTAGGGATGAGTGAATCGACTTCAGATGAAACATCCCAAGTTGATTTGCATAAAACTTCGTTCTAATACTGTACAGAGCAGGAGCTCCGTACAGTATTAGAATGTATTGTCTCTGATAAGCCAAAGTTATTGCTTCGCGAAGTCTCGCGAGACTTTGCGCAATTACTTAATAAATTAATTTTTACTGTAAAAAAACATTTCCCGAACTCGGGTTTGGTTCCAAGCAATAACTTCTGCTCATCGGAGCCAATACATTCTAATACTGTACGAAGCTCCTGCTCCGTACAGTATTCTAACAAAGTTTTATGCGAATCGACTTTGGATGTTCCATCCGAAGTCGATTCACTCATCCCTAGTTATAACATAAAAACTTAGGGGGACATTTATTAAGACCAGCGATTTTTAATGAGATAACATTTTTAATGTGGTAAAAATGACATGTTACCTTTGCAATATACCTGTACAATTAGAGCGATACAAAATGTATATAATTCTTAAAATAAATTTGGAGCATCATATTAAAAAAATCCTAACTTTTTATACTTGCAGATCTACAGTGTTTTGTAAGGATAATTATATATTTTTTTTTTTTGCGGGGTTAGCTATAGTTTTTATTAAAGGGGATTGCAACTTTCTGGATACTACTGATCAGTGTGTTTGTAAGATGACTATTTGGCACTTAAGAATAATGACTTTTTCGATATTCTGCACCATTTTCTGTATTTCCTAAGACATACCCCCTTGTTGGCCAAGTCTTTTCTGCTGTCCACGTGTGGGTCCTATCATTCATCCGTCTCCATTCACATACACTGCACCTGTCTACAGCACTTGAACTGTTGGGAGTTTAGTAGAGGTGCAGTGTCTCTTGGGGTCCATTCACACGTCCGCAATGTGCTGCCCATATCCGTAATTGCGGATCCGCACTTTCGGGTCCGCAATTTTGTTCCCGAAAAAAATAGAACATGTCCTATTCTTGTCCGCAATTGCGGACAAGATTAGGCATTTTCTATTAAGTGCCGGCGATGTGCGGTCAGCAAAATGCGGAACACACATTGCCGGCGTCCGTGTTTTGCGGATCAGCAGATCCGCAAAACACACATAGACGTGTGAATGGACCCTTAATGGAGGATTGATGTGTAGGGTCACATGACCCTACATCAGCGGCCATCTCGTGGACAGGACCTCTATACGAATTCAGTGCACAAGACCCAGTGCTGACCCAGCCTTCAATAATGGAAGAATAAAAGTTTTTTACATCCGAAGGTGAGTGCCGCAATTTCCTTTTTTCTTGTGCACTGGATTCTTGAAGGTTTTGCCTGTCAATGCAGAGCACCACGGGATGTTTTAATATATATGCTTTGGTTTGCATTTGTGACGCTATCAGTAGAAGACTGTCATGACATTCACGTAGTGCCACTCAAGCTTTTTCTACGGTCTGATTTTAGGACAGCACAGAAGATTTGCCTAATAAGAGGACATGGCTTATGAAATATAGCTAATGGCACAACATATCAGCAAAGGCTATATTAGGGCCATATAGTCATCTCACACATTGGTAAGCAGTAACCAGAAAGTGACCAATCCCGTAACAAGTTTTTGGAGAGATGAATAAACAAAAAAATATATATAAGCATTTTGGGGCGCATTTATTAAGACCAGCATTTTAGACCCCTAAGCTGCCCTTGGATCCGCCAAAGTTTTGAAGACGCACGGCCTCTACATAACTTCGGCGGATCCACTGCCAGTTCTTCCTTGCTGTCTCACATTTAGATCTTTTTCTACGCCTGAAACAGTTGTAGAAAATTGTAAATGAGATGGGCCTGCCGGCCCTTCCAGCCCATGCCATGCCCACAGATTGCAGTTCAACTAGCTGTTGAGCCGCAATCTGCGCCTGAAATACGCCTAATTTAGGCATGATGCAGCTTTATAAGTGACCCCTTTGTTTTTTTTTACTGATTATAGTGTTCATTGTAATGTTTAAATACTTTCATATTTAAATAGTTCACGCATCTTTAGATGCAACCATACTAGAGATGAGCAAATTTCTCATGAGCAAATAATGAAATTAGATTTGGTTCAGCCATCAAATTAGAGTCGGTCCGAAGCTGAAAAGTCATATGTGACACTTTGGGGTCAAGCTCTAACACCAGGACAGCATTAGTAATGTAAGACATAGTAATGTCTAGTAATGGAGACATATATTGCTATGGGTAAACGGATGTAGCCAGTGGTAACAAACAACCTGTTCAAGAAGACCTTGTATTAGGCCTCATGCACACGACCGTTGTGTGCATCCGTGGCCGTTGTGCCGTTTCCCGTTTTTTTTCCGCGGACCCATTGACTTTCAATGGGTCCGTGGAAAAATCCGAAAATGCACCGTTTTGCAGCCGAGACCGTGATCCGTGTATCCTGTCCGTCAAAAACATATGACCTGTCCTATTTTTTTGACGGACAACGGTTCACGGACCCATTCAAGTCAATGGGTCCGTGAAAGAACACGGATGCACACAAGATTGGCATCCGCGTCCGTGATCCGTGGCCGTAGGTTACTTTCATACAGACGGATCCGAAGATCCGTCTGCATAAAAGCTTTTTCAGATCTAAGTTTTCACTTCGTGAAAACTCATATCCGACAGTGTATTCTAACACAGAGGCGTTCCCATGGTGATGGGGACGCTTCTAGTTAGAATACACTACAAACTGTGTACAAGACTGCCCCCTGCTGCCTGGCAGCACCCGATCTCTTACAGGGGGCCGTGATCAGCACAATTAACCCGTTTAGGTGCGGCACCTGAAGGGGTTAATTGTACTATCATATCCCCCTGTAAGAGATCAGGGCTGCCAGGCAGCAGGGGGCAGACCCCCCCCCCTCCCCAGTTTGAATATCATTGGTGGCCAGTGCGCCCCCCCACTCCCTCCCTCTATTGTAATAATTAGTTGGTGGCACAGTGTGCGCCCCCCCGCCCCCCCTTCCTCCCTCTATTGTAATAATTTGTTGGTGGCACAGTGTTCCCCAGCGATTAAACTGGGACTCCGATCGGAACTCCGCTGCCACCAATGATGGGGGGGGGGGGGAGATGGGAGGCCGCACACTGGCCACCAATGTTGTTAATGCTATAGAGGGAGGGGGGGGCGATGGGGGATGCACACTGTGCCACCAACTAATTATTACAATAGAGGGAGGAAGGGGGGGGGCGCACACTGTGCCACCAACAAATTATTACAATAGAGGGAGGAAGGGGGGCGGGGGGCGCACACTGTGCCACCAACGAATTATTACAATAGAGGGAGGAAGGGGGGGGGGGCGGCGGGAGGCCGCACACTGTGCCACCAACCTATTATTACAATAGAGGGAGGGAGGGGGGGGGGGTCGCACTGGCCACCAATGATATTCAAACTGGGGAGGGGGGGGTCTGCCCCCTGCTGCCTGGCAGCCCTGATATCTTACAGGGGGATATGATAGTACAATTAACCCCATCAGGTGTGGCACCTGAGGGGTTAATTGTGCTGATCACGGCCCCCTGTAAGAGATCGGGTGCTGCCAAGCAGCAGGGGGCAGTCTTGTACACAGTTCGTGGTATATTCTAACTAGAAGCGTCCCCATCACCATGGGAACGCCTCTGTGTTAGAATATACTGTCGGAAATGAGTTTTCACGATCTAACTCATATCCGACAGTATATTGTAACATAGAGGCGTTCCCATGGTGATGGGGACGCTTCAAGTTAAAATATACCATCGGATTGGAGAAAACTCAGATCCAATGGTATAAAAGGGACTCCAGACTTTACATTGAAAGTCAATGGGGACGGATCCGTTTGAAATGGCATCATATTGTGTCAACGTCAAACGGATCCGTCCCCATTGACTTGCATTGTAATTCAGGACGGATCCGTTTGGCTCCGCACGGCCAGGCGGACACCAAAACAATTTTTTTTTAATGTCCGTGGATCCTCCAAAAATCAAGGAAGACCCACGGACGATAAAAACGGTCACGGATCACGGACCTACGGACCCCGTTTTTGCGGACCGTAAAAAAATACTGTCGTGTGCATGAGGCCTTAGTCAGATTTTTTTTGAAATTATAAAAAAATAAAGAGACAGGTCCATCACTCCAACCTATAATCTTGCTGTGTTGAGGGGTCTGATGGCAGCTCTTCTGACTTGAACTGATTGCCTCATATTAAGTTACAATGTAGTTAGTTCCTATCTGACCGAGGCTCTAGTGTTACTGTACTCACATCATCATGTGAGTACAGTACAAAAGACCAGCAGTCGGATAGGAACTCACTGCTTCGTAAATTACTGTGATTCAGTGAGTTTTAATCAGAGGAGCTGCCAGGAGATGTGTCCAACACACATGTTTTGTTTCCTGCACCGAGCATGGTCATGTGCATGAGCCCTTATGCTGGGCTCCTCATCTATGCTGACCATTCTATCTACTCGTAGACTGGAACTCCATATTGGACACCAATTACAGATTATATTTTTTAATTTCCACCAACAATGAACAGTTTTGTCTAGTAAGCTTAGGTAGCTGATGCTATATTTGAATCTCAATCTGTGTCATTCTCTCTCTCTCTGTCATTCTGTTTATCTTTCCCTACACATTATTACATAGCCACAGTAGTATGTGGCAACCCTTAAAATATGTATCTTAGATAGCAAGTGGTTAGATAAGAATAGTTTGCTTATATAATAGCTCCTCAGTGTATGATAATGTGATGTAAGGACTGTGAGTATTAATCCCATTAATTTTCCCATGACTGGTGGAACAGCTTAATTATATTTAAACAAGTGTTTGTGCCAGTCTGCAATAGTTTCTGGTTCATTTATTTGTTTGGTCATGTGCGAAACTTTAATGAAGATGTGCTTTGCCTTTATACTGCACAAGTAGTGTCACATGGAAATTTCTTCTTAGTGCTAAAAAGCTGTCACAAGATAATAAGAACCAGGGTGTTTATACTTTGTCATCTCCAATGTGATATCCTTGAGGGCATTGCATTGTTTTTATGGTAGGAATACTGTAGCATCTTTAGTGGCTATATACACTTTTCTCAAACTTTCTTAAAAGAGGCCTTTCCAAACCTTATGGCACATTTAGATGCTGTGAGGAGCAACCTATTTTCAGGAAGGAACATTTCCTTCCCGGCAATCAACTGCCTGGACATTTAAAAATTAGCAAAACCGGGTTTAATGACTTTTTAACACCAGAAAACTGATGTGAGGGAATTATAAATCTCTCCCCCCTCCCGTGTTCTGGGAATTTGAAAAAAATAAAAAATAAATTTATTTTTGAGGTTTAAGGGTAAAGAACAGGAAAAGTTCACACAGCTGTTTAACCAACACCAAACAAATTAAATTTCAAACATCTACTTCTTTATTTAGAATCATATGTATCACAGTTCACAACAGGCACTAGTCACAAATTTCACTGGTCAAAGCTTTCTCCGAACAGAGAGCCTGTGAACTCATGAAAGTTCCATTCAATATATCAAAGTGAGCATCAGTATACTACTCATGACCACGAGGTACTCTTAAAGACTGGGCTAATTTAATTTTTGCTATTTATTTTTTACTTTCCGCCTTTCAAGACCCATAACTTTTTTTATTGTTCCAGTCACGTAGCCATATGAGGGTTTATTTTTTGCAGGACAGGCTATATTCTTTTTAATTTGCCATAATCATATATTGGAAAATAGGGAAAAATTATTTGTGGGGTGGAATTGTTTTTTGGATTTTGTCTTATGGTATTCACTGT
The DNA here is from genome assembly GCF_014858855.1 of Bufo gargarizans. Taxonomy (NCBI): domain Eukaryota; kingdom Metazoa; phylum Chordata; class Amphibia; order Anura; family Bufonidae; genus Bufo; species Bufo gargarizans. The sequence continues at coordinate 202,863,391 of NC_058085.1, read as the reverse complement.
GCAGTGCACTAAAATTGATATAACTTAATTCTGTGGGTCAGTATGATACAATTTATATAGTTTTTATTAGGAATTATGACAAAAGGATTCTAACACCCTTTACTTTTTTATATTATCAACAAAGCTGTGTGAAGGCTTATTTTTTGTAGGGCGAGCTTTCATGTTTATTAGTATAATTTTGTGGTACATCCGGGTTTTTGATTACTTCTTTTATTGAAAATTTGGGGTGAGGTGAGCAAGGTGACAAAAGAAATGGTGAATTGCACATTTTTATTCCCCCCCGTTCTTGTTACCGCATTCACCGTGCAGGAAAAATATTTTTAGATTTTAATACTTCAGACATTATCAGACATCATTTTTCAGCTATATGAATTAACTTTATTCTGTTTATTTTCATGTGTAAAAAAGGAGTGATTTTTAAACGTGTTGCATTAATGTAGTACAATGTAGTTGTACCCTTTTTGTCGCGGTGTATCCCTGGCCTAAATGGTGCTATGCTCACCTCTATTTTTTCACACCTCCCTTAGGTTGGTCTGTTCACATACATGCCCTAAGCTCCTTACTCATACAATCAATTTTAAGTAGCAATTCAAAGATTTACTTGGTCAGAGCTCATTGTTCTTAACTCTGTATTATCTGTGGATAATTTTCATCATTAATAAAAATATTTTGAACAATGTATTCCATTCTTTATGACTTTTTGGTTGTATTCTGGATCTCCAAAGAGGGTAGCACATTATTCTAGTTATATTTCCTGAGGTTCAAGTTTCTATGCACCTATCATATTTCTCATTAGTAGTTTTACATTTTCCCCATTTTTGCTATGAGTATGTTCTTTTATCATTATGATTGCCAATATTTAAACTATTCTGAAAAAAAGATTGGAGATTCAATGAAATGAACAAAAGAAAAAGACTGGATAGTTTAAAGCATTAGCTATAAAGTACTTGATGTGATCCTTTCTGCCATTTAGGTTCTCTTTTTTAAGTGAATACACGTAATTTTATGAGAAAAGTTTAAATATTTCATAAGATTTCCACAATTCTTAGGCACAAGCCTCAGACAATAATAAGGCCCCAGGATGCCCTTCTGTAGCTTGCTGCTTTGCTCTCAGTATCTTCTTGGCTGTTTGATTAAGGTTTAGCCTCTGCTGACAGATTACCATTGGAAAAGGCCTCTGGCTGTGCCACACAGAATGAGTTAAGCTAAGGATTAACCAGAGCACTCTCACTAATACAACCAAACTGTCAACAAGATCAAAGGCTTTTTTTTATATTTTAGAAAACATAAAGCAATTTACTGAAGTGTACCTTATTGAAAGAACATGAGCAAGGAAAACATTTAGAAACTCTGCTAGCAGAAAGGCAAAAAAGTTTTTATATGTACCGTAATTTATTTCTTGTGTTTCATTGATTTGCCATGCATGAACATTTAAGCAATCAATAAAAGCTCAAGTTTTTCACAGTATATTTACAAGATTCCAAAGTTTCAGTATATATGAAATGCTAGATACCTACACAGATACCTTGCTTTACTTCATTTTAATATGTGAACCTACAGTATATTATCATTTCAAACTGTGCTAAATGATTCTGCTGGATTTCATTGTCAGATCTTATGGTAAAGACCCCTTCACATGGGACGATTATTGGGCATGAATGTTCATATAAACGCTCGTTCTGGATAATTGGCCCGTGTAAAGGACACCAAAATCATTATTTCTGGTCCGGAGATAGTTTGTAAACAGGGATCTGCTGCCCAGAAACAAGTGCAGTAGTGATTGCTCGTCTCCTTACAGAGAAAAGATGATTACTGCATGTTAGGCCGAATGCACATGGCCGTGTAGATCATACCAGTTTATTACTGTACTACGAGGGCAGCAGGAAGCGCACGGCGTGTAGATCATACCAGTGTATTACTGTACTGCTGCAGCAGCAGGAAGAGCACGCCGTCATAGCAACCAATGACGCCGTGCGCTCCTGCTCTGAACAGAAATCCAGCCCGTGTTACCACGGACCGTTCTCGTGTGCATTCGGCCTTATTCCCTCTTCCTCTGATAAGCAGGCAGTTACAGCGAACTGTTGGCCAAATTCTCCATAAACTTGTACAACTCTTCCTAAATGGCTGTTGGGGGCTTCCCCTGGCAACAGGCTTTTTTCTAGAGGTTGTAGAAAACCAGTTAGGGAGGCAGCATAATTTAATCAATCAGCCTGTGGCACTGCTGAGGTGTTATGGAGGCCCAGGATGCTTCGATAGCGGCCTTAAGCTCATCCAGAGTGTTGGGTCTTGCGTCTCTCAACTTTCTCTTCCAATATCCCACAGATTCTCTATGGGGTTCAGGTCAGGAGAGTTGGCAGGCCAATTGAGCACAGTAATACCATGGTCAGTAAACCATTTACCAGTGGTTTTGGCACTGTGAGCAGGTGGCAGGTCGTGCTGAAAAATGAAATCTTCATCTCCATAAAGCTTTTCAGCAGATGGAAGCATGAAGTGCTCCAAAATCTCCTGATAGCTAGCTGCATTGACCTTGCCCTTGATAAAACACAGTGGACCAACACCAGCAGCTGACATGGCACCCAGACCATCACTGACTGTGGGTACTTGACACTGGACTTCAGGCATTTTGGCATTTCCCTCTCCCCAGTCTTCCTCCAGACTCTGGCAACTTGATTTCCGAATGACATGCAAAATTTGCTTTCATCCAAAAAAAGTACTTTGGACCACTGAGCAACAGTCCAGTGCTGCTTCTCTGTAGACCAGGTCAGGCGCTTCTGCCGCTGTTTCTGGTTCAAAAGTGGCTTGACCTGGGGAATGCGGCACCTGTAGCCCATTTCCTGCACACGCCTGTACACGGTGGCTCTGGATGTTTCTACTCCAGACTCAGTCCACTGCTTCCGCAGGTCCCCCAAGGTCTGGAATCGGTCCTTCTCCACAATCTTCCTCAGGGTCCGGTCACCTCTTCTCGTTGTGCAGCGTTTTCTGCCACACTTTTTCCTTCCCACAGACTTCCCACTGAGGTGCCTTGATACAGCACTCTGGGAACAGCCTATTTGTTCAGAAATTTCTTTCTGTTTCTTACCCTCTTGCTTGAGGGTGTCAATGATGGCCTTCTGGACAGCAGTCAGGTCGTCAGTCTTACCCATGATTGCGGTTTTAAATAATGAACCAGGCTGGGAGCTTTTAAAAGCCTCAGGAATCTTTTGCAGGTGTTTAGAGTTAATTAGTTGATTCAGATGATTAGGTTAATAGCTCGTTTAGAGAACCTTTTCATGTTATGCAAATTTTTTGAGATAGGAATTTTGGGTTTTCATGAGCTGTATGCCAAAATCATCAATATTAAAACAATAAAAGGCTTGAACTAATTCAGTTGGTGTGTAATGAATCTAAAATATATGAAAGTCTAATGTTTATCAGTACATTACAGAAAATAATGAACTTTATCACAATATGCTAATTTTTTTAGAAGGACCTGTATATGATTTTCATTTTTATTTTTCCTTTTACGAAATTCACCATACGGCATAAATACAGTATACATCACTTCTTTTAGAGGGCCTGAGGCTGCCAACCGAATGGCTCCATTGATTCCTGCGCAGGTGGGATGTTCAGGCCCCAGGAGCACAGTGCACCCAGGAAAAGACTTCTCAGATGTTCACATTGACCACAGCATCTGATTGGTTAAAAGTCAGTGATTGCCTTTATCGATTTTGCCTCCAGGTGTCTGCTGTGTGGGCACCATCTTTAAAGACCCGATATCCACCTACATGTACAGTGGATGTCGGGAAGGGGTTAATAAGCAGTAACTTACACAATAAAACAAAAGGTAGCAGGTGGGTGCTGGCCAAATGAAAGGAGACAGGTAACCAGTGTATTTACAGTCAGGTCCATACATTTTGGGACATCGACACAATTCTAAAATGTTTTGCTCTATACACCACCACAATGGATTTGAAATTAAATAAACAAGATGTGCTTTAACTGCAGACTGTCAGCTTTAATTTGAGGATATTTACATCCAAGTCAGGTGAACAGTGTAAGAATTACAACAGTTTGCATATGTGCTTCCCACTTGTTAAAGTAATGGGACAGAATAATAATCATAAATCAAACTTTAACTTTTTAATACTTGGTTGCAAATCCTTTGCAGTCAACTACAGCGTGAAGTCTGGAACACATAGATATCACCAGACACTGGGTTTCATCCCTGGTGATGCTCTGCCAGGCCTCTACTGCAACTGTCTTCAGTTCCTGCTTGTTCTTGGGGAATTTGGGGCTTCAGTTTTGTCTTCAGCAAGTGAAATGCATGCTCAATAGGATTCAGGTCAGGTGATTGACTTGGCCATAGCATAACATTCCACTTCTTTCCCTTAAAAAACTCTGTGGTTTCTTTTGCAGTATGCTTTGGGTCATTGTCCATCTGCACTGTGAAGTGCCATACAATGCGTTCTGCCGTACAAGTATTTGGCTGAATATGAGCAGATAATATTGCCCGAAACACTTCAGAATTCATCCTGCTGATTTTGTCAGCAGTCATAACATCAACAAATGCAAGAAAATTAGTTCCATTGGTAGCCATGCATGCCCACGCCATGACACTACCACCACCATGCTTCACTGATGTGGTGGTATGCTTAGGATCATGAGCAGTTCCTTTCCTTCTCCATATTCTTCTCTTCCCATCACTCTGGTACAAGTTGATCTTGGTCTCATCTGTCCATAGGATGTTGTTCCAGAACTGTGAAGGCTTTTTTAGATTTCGTTAGGAAAACTCTAATCTGGCCTTCCTGTTTTTGAGGCTCACCAATGGTTTACATCTTGTGGTGAACCCTCTGTATTCACTCTGTTGAAGTCTTCTCTTGATTGTTGACTTTGACACACATACACCTACCTCCTAGAGAGTGTTCTTGATCTGGCCAACTGTTGTGAAGGGTGTTTTCTTCACCAGGAAAAGAATTCTTCGGTCATCCACCACAGTTGTTTTCCGTGGTCTTCCGGATCTTTTGGTGTTGCTAAGCTCACTGGTGCGTTCCTTCTTTTTAAGAATGTTCCAAACAGTTGTTTTGGCCACGCCTAATGTTTTTGCTATCTCTGATGGGTTTTTATTTTCAGCCTAATGATGGCTTGCTTCACTGATAGTGACAGCTCTTTGGATCTCATCTTGAGAGTTGACAGAAACAGATTCCAAATGCAAATAAGATACTTGAAATGAACTCTGGACCTTTTATCTTCTCATTGTAATTGGGATAATGAGGGAATAACGCACACCTGGCCATTGAACAGCTGAGAAGCCAATTGTCCCATTACTTTTGGTTCCTTAACAAGTGGGAGGCACATATGCAAACTGTTGTAAATCCTACACTGTTCACCTGATTTGGATCTAAATACCCTCAAATTAGAGGCTGACAGTCTGCAGTTAAAGCGCATTTTGTTTGTTTCATTTCAAATACATTGTGGTGGTGTATAGAACCCAAAATGTTACAATTGTGTCGATGTCCCAATATTTATGGACCTGACTGTAGGTGTTTATTACTGCTGCAACAAATATTGTGGGTTCCATTGCCGATGTTCATATGCCCAGTTAGGGTATTTAGACATCTTAGGGGTGAGCACCTCATTTAGGGACCCCCTACTATTAGACATACAGTACAGACCAAAAGTTTGGACACACCTTCTCATTCAAAGAGTTTTCTTTATTTTCATGACTATGAAAATTGTAGATTCACACTGAAGGCATCAAAACTATGAATTAACACACGTGGAATTATATACATAACAAAAAAGTGTGAAACAACTGAAAATGTAGCCACCTTTTGCTTTGATTACTGCTTTGCACACTCTTGGCATTCTCTTGATGAACTTCAAGAGGTAGTCACCTGAAATGGTCTTCCAACAGTCTTGAAGGAGTTCCCAGAGATGCTTAGCACTTGTTGGCCCTTTTGCCTTTACTCTGCAGTCCAGCTCACCCCAAACCATCTCGATTGGGTTCAGGTTCGGGGACTGTGGAGGCCAGGTCATCTGGCACAGCACCCCATCACTCTCCTTCATGGTCAAATAGCCCTTACACAGCTTGGAGGTGTGTTTGGGGTCATTGTCCTGTTGAAAAATAAATGATGGTCCAACTAAACGCAAACCAGATGGAATAGCATGCCGCTGCAAGATGCTGTGGTAGCCATGCTGGTTCAGTATGCCTTTAATTTTGAATATTTCCCCAACAGTGTCACCAGCAAAGCACCCCCACACCATCACACCTCCTCCTCCATGCTTCACAGTGGGAACCAGGCATGTAGAGTCCATCCGTTCACATTTTCTGCGTCGCACAAAGACACGGTGGTTGGAACCAAAGATCTCAAATATGGACTCATCAGACCAAAGCACAGATTTCCACTGGTCTAATGTCCATTTCTTGTGTTCTTTAGCCCAAACGAATCTCTTCTGCTTGTTGCCTGTCCTTAGCAGTGGTTTCCTAGCAGATATTCTACCATGAAGGCCTGATTCACACAGTCTCCTCTTAACAGTTGTTCTAGAGATGTGTCTGCTGCTAGAACTCTGTGTGGCATTGACCTGGTCTCTAATCTGAGCTGCTGTTAACCTGCGATTTCTGAGGCTGGTGACTCGGATTAACTTATCCTCCACAGCAGAGGTGACTCTTGGTCTTCCTTTCCTGGGGCGGTCCGTATGTGAGACAGTTTCTTTGTAGCGCTTGATGGTTTTTGTGACTGCACTTGGGGACACTTTCAAAGTTTTCCCAATTTTTCCGACTGACTGACCTTCATTTCTTAAAGTAATGATGGCCACTCGTTTTTCTTTACTTAGCTGCTTTTTTTCTTGCCATAATACAAATTCTAACAGTCTATTCAGTAGGACTATCAGCTGTGTATCCACCTGACTTTTCCACAACGCAACTGATGGTCCCAACTGCATTTATAAGGCAAGAAATCCCACTTATTAAACCTGACATGGCACACCTGTGAAGTGAAAACCATGTCAGGTGACTACCTCTTGAAGCTCATCAAGAGAATGCCAAGAGTGTGCAAAGCAGTAATCAAAGCAAAAGGTGGCTACTTTGAAGAACCTAGAATATGACACATTTTCAGTTGTTTCACACTTTTTTGTTATGTATATAATTCCACATGTGTTAATTCATAGTTTTGATGCATTCAGTGTGAATCTACAATTTTCATAGTCCTGAAAATAAAGAAAACTCTTTGAATGAGAAGGTGTGTCCAAACTTTTGGTCTGTACTGTATATGCTAATAAAATACTACATTTTCCCTAAACTACAAAAAATATTTCTATCCTAGAGTAACTCTGATGCAGTAAAACACTTCAATGCTCCCCAAACTTGTTCCAAAGTTAAATATATAAATAAGGGTACATCCACATAAGAATTAAATATGTGGATTTTATTGTGGATTTTGCTGTGGGTTTGCCGCTTTGTAGTCTTGTTGCCATTTGCGCCTAGACCCTCCGCTGCTCTGCTGCTTTCACATTACTGACATGGCATGCTCTGCTGTCAGCGCGTGCCATCTTCTCAACAACACAGGGGAGAAGGAGGCAGTCCCTCCCCTCTGTACTGCTGCTGCCGCTGCCACTAATGGGCTGATAGCAGGGAGAAGGAGGGGATGGGCTATGGCTACTGCGCCACCAATGAATATAATTTATGCTTAATACAAACACAGGCTGCGGGTGCCGGCCATATTCCATTCCCGGCACCCAGCCTTTATGACTGCGCGCTGCGATCTGCCGCTATTAACCCCTCAGTTGCGGCACCCGGGTATAGGATATTGCCGACACCCGCAGTCTGCTTTTGTATTAAGCATAAACAACATTTAGTTTAGATCTATCAGGGTGAATAGGACAAGGGATGAAAGATCCCAGGTTCTAGCCCCTAAGGGGGGTAAATAGGTATTAAATAAAAATAAATAAATAAAAAGTTAAAAAAACAAACGCAAAAATATTAAGTTTAAGTCACTCCTTTGCCCAATTTTATATATAAAATATATAAACAATAAAAAAAAAATACATATCGCCACGCCCCAAAAAGTGCGAACTATTAAAATATTTAAAAATATCTCCTATGCGGTGAATTCCGTAACAGAAGAAAAAAAAAGTTCAGTTTGCAATTTTTTTGTCACCTTGTCCCGACAAAAATTAGGTTCGGACTGTTCTATTATGGTCCAGACGTTCCATAAAATGTGGAATGCACGCGGCTTTTTTGGTGTTTTAATTTTTTTTCACGTGGTGTCGAGTATCGCAATACTTTTTTATGGTATCGAAATCAAGTAAAAATTTTGGTATCGTGACAACCCTAGATAAGACGTGTGTTTTTTTTTTTATTATACCATAATTATAAGTATTTTAAATTTGGCTCCTAAATTTTTCAGGTTAATTGCCAATGACTCCTTGATATTTGTTTTTTAGTCTGGAGCCCTGCTATAGAGCAGTGATGGCTAACCTCCGGCACTCCAGCTCTGGTGAAACTTCAACTCCCAGCATGCTCCATTTATTTCTGTGGAATTCTGAGAACAACGATGCAAGTGTGCATCTTGGGACTTATAGTTTTACCACAGCTGGAGTGCCGTAGTTAGCCATCACAGTTATAGAGTATTACAATCATTTCCATCATATGTGTCATGATTTTTAACAAATAAAGGGCCTAGGTTCCAATGCAGAAAGAATACATGGGGAACACATTTATCATTCCTCCCCAAAACTGGCATAAAAACACATGCTTCCATCTTTTTATTTTGGCGCAAGTATGTTTCTCTGCCGCCCTTGCCACTTTTCTGAAAAGGGGGCATTGTGAGTGAAGGTTGGGGCCAGCGGCCCTGGCATATTTGTCTTCTTTTAGTCCGGTTTTCTAGGATAAAAGAATACTGAAATCTGTACCAGCTAGTGACTGGCATACATTTCAGTTTAGATCGCACAGACTGCCGGAGCTGTACCTAATGTATGACAAGTAATGCGTCTAGTCATAAATTAGGTGCAGCCTCCGGCAGCACATGGGTTATCGTAGAGTGGCGTAAAATGCTGGTCTATGATAAATTCTACACATAGGACCTAAGCACGGATTGAAATGGCAATTTGAAAAGTTAATGTAGAATTAAAGATTATAACACTGTTTCGAATACAGTAGGTCATTTATATTATTAGCACTTGGATAAATAGATAAATGCATTAAGGAAAGCGGTTTTGGCACAGCTTGCAGAGAGTTGGCACTTGCATTGCCCTGAGTAATTGGCAGCATTTTATGTCAAATTCTATTTAAAACCTAATTGTCTTTTCAAATAAGAATTATTTTAAAGTGTTAGATGCTCTCTTAAATGACGCAAAACATCATTGGATTACAAATTCGTCAGGATAGAAATATAGATAATGTTAATTTTCTACCTTGATTATATGGTTTACCTTGCATTTTTCCATTAACTTACAGGCTATGATCTTTGACATGAAATAAAAAAAAAAGATTTTTGCATTTCTACTTTCATTTATAGACCCCATTACTTTTTGGTTGAAACCTGCCCATAGTTTCAGATTTTCTCATATGGATGTTTCCCTCTCAATAATACTTCGGGATCTCTGTTTCAGAATTCTGCTGCCTTTCCCTGCATAATGCCTTGTATGTGGTTGTTGACATATGTCTGTCTTTTTTATGTTTTCTTTTTTCTTTTTTTACATTACAGGTTTTAATTTTAAATGTTTTTGGCCTAAAGCCAACGGGGTTATCTGGCTATTTCTCATTTGTGATGGGCCGTGCTGCACCTGTACTAACCATGAATCAAAGTTTCAGATGTCAGTGCAACATAGCAATTAGCAGTACTCTACATGCACATGCTGTAGCACCCTAAAGCACTGAAATATCTCATTACATTGGTGGGATGAGATTAGGTGGGATATACTAGTTTAAAAAAAATCACTGAGATCATAAGGCCAAAGAACCACATTAGTTTTACCTGATGGAATACCATAAGGTGAACACATGCTTGGTTCTCTCTAGGGAAATTGCAGTAGCTCATATGAAATTGAGTATTTGTCTTACTACTCTGGCTGACATAATAAACAGGGTACTGTTTTGACTTGGCTCCTGGTATCTAGGTCAACTTTACCTGGTCTTCCGAAGTTGAGACTGGCTGATGGCAGGATAAGCCAGAACCGTAAGGGTATAGTGTGGTCCTTTGAAAAGTTTTTACTCTACCAGGGAGAAATTTTCCACTAAAATGGCAAACTATTTGCTTGATCGCTCTGTACTTCCTCAACTACAAAAATAGCATATAATAAAAGTGATTAGTAGTTTGATTATAGTTCACATTATGTATTCTATTGATCTAGTGCAGGGAATGCCCTTATTTTTTGTTATGGGTTTGGTACATGCACACACTAACATATATTTAGTTTTTTTGATTGTAGACGTAGAGGTTTAATTTGAGGAACATGCATTTTATTGATGTGATTTAGCTAATGGATGGAATGCCTTTTGTATCTTTTTTGGTTTTTAACGTGCACTTTTGTGCTCATTTTCAGTGATGGCCAGTTAGCATTGTTCGCCCGCGAACATATGCGGGCTGTCATCTTTTTTCACAAGTCCGTCGAGGCACAAGTAAGCCCTTACCTGTGCCTGTGTGCGAGCCAGTCTGAAAACAAGTGCGGTCAGCGGGAGCAGGCAGTTCCGAGAACAGCCACCGGGGGCCCTCATCGGACTGTTCTCGGAACTGCCTGCACCCGGTGACCGCATTTGTTTTCAGACCGGCTCGCGGCACAGGCACAAGTAAAGGCCAGACTTGTGAAAAAAGATGGCATCCCGCATATGTACGCGGGTGAGCAATGCGAACTGGCTATCACTGCTCATTTTAATATATACTTGAATCCAATTTTGAGTTCTTTCATGCCTTATTCACACATCAGTGTTAGGTAAGTGATTTACATCAGTGATTTTGAGCCAAAACCAGGCGCGGCTCTGATCACAGAACAGGAGCAGATCTTTTCCTTATACCTTATGTCTCTGAAGGCTCCAATCCTGGTTTTCGCTCACAATCACTGATGGAAATCCCTGACCAAAACACTGATGTGTGAATAAGGCATTAGAAATACAGTTGATTTCAAGAATGTTATGGATAGAGGGATAGATTTTGTATTATAGTAATGGTAAGATTATTTCTAGGCAAGTTTTATATTTAAAGAAATATGCGCTGAAAAATGTGTTGAGATTCAGGAGATGCAAGCATGAGTTTGAAAGTGCACTGTGTGAGTATGCTGTTGTATCTAAGGTGAAAACGAGGCACACTGCTTCACTTTTACTTTATATAACGTTCAAAATCCTGAATATCAGCCGATAATATCGGCAAAACCGATAATCGGTCGATCCCTACAAACTGCACATAGCCCCAGAAGAAGCCGTGAATGGTGAAACCAGTGGTTTTACAATGGATGGTTATTCCTGCACTGTTCATGCTATATACGTACATGTTCTGTCTTCAACATTATAAACACTATGGTTCTGGTTTATCAAGGCCAGCGTTTACTAAATCAGCCTTGATTGGACCTGCTCTACTGGAGGAGACATGTAATTTATGATGATGTGCAGGCCTCGTCATAAATTGCCTGCCTCCTTGACTCTCTGGAATGAAACTGAACTGGAATGATATCTATGGCAGCTCCGTGCTGCCATACTTTTTAGTCATTATTTATATCAGTTTCTAATGTAAATAATGATGAATTAGCTGGTGCTGATGGTCCTTCCCTCATTCCACCTTCGCCACGACCCTTTTTCATAGACTTGGTAAGGGAGGTGTAAAGTGTAGATTTCGACTAAAAAAGTCGTGGATATGCTACTTTTCTATGCCAAAACGAGGTATGATACCTTTCCCCCCATGTTAGCTAATATGAATGTTTTCAGTGAATATGATATGTGCTCAGAACCTAGTAGTGCCTGGGAATATTTTTAGACTTTTGCATGTTTGATATATGCTTTGGATAAAATGTCTTGTATGACGCATTAGGAGGAGGATTTAGGTGAAAAGCAATCTCTTTGAGATTGGAAGGATATGGCAGAGGCTACTGGTAAATTGTACCACTATTTCTAATGTGAATATGCATAAATCTCTGTGGGTGTCGAATCACAGATATGCCTAAGAATACACATAGATGTATTTCCTTATATTTTATTGAAGCTAAAAATGTAATAGCACACTCCCTGATGACACCATCAGTTATCCTTGATTTGGTTAGCTTTCCTGCATTATAGTTAAAAAGATACTGGCAGTGATTCTATGTGACCGGGACGAACAGTTCAAGAGGAAGTGGTCCTCTTGGGTTGGGATTTTATAAATTTTTCCTGTCTTTGGCAATTTGTCTCTTAGGGTCCATTCCCACGTCCGTAGTGCATTGCGTATCTGCAAATTGTGCATCCGCAATACACCCGGCCGGCACCCCCATAGAACTGCCTATTCTTGACTGCAATAGGACATGTTCTATTTTTTTTGGGGAATGGATACCCAGTCTATACTTTTAGCCCGGTATCGATACAATACCGGGATTTGTCTTTTATCAATACTAGGCTGTGCTACTGCACAGCCTGGTATCGGAGAATATGGATTGCGCTGCTCTCAGAAGCACAGGGAAGAAGGAAGCAGTCTCTCACACCCCCCTGTGCTGCCGCTGCCTCCAATGAGAGTGCAGAGGGGCGGAGGAGGTGAGGGGCTGTGGCCACTGCACCACCAATGATAATGTTATGTGGCCAATGTGTTTCTGGCCTTTAGTTGTATATTAAATGTTAATTATCATTGGTGGCGCAGTGCGCCCTGACCCCCCCAGTATTAAAAACATTGGTGGCGCAGTGCTCCCTCCCACATTATTAAAAACATTGGTGGCGCAGTGCGCCCCCCCAGTATTAGAATCATTGATTGCAGTGACCATAGATCCCCTCACCTCTTCTCATTGGTGGCAGTGGCAGCTTCTGATCGGAGCCCCAGCAGTGTAGTTGCGTGGCTCTGATTGGTTACCATGGCAGCGAGGACGCTACTGAAGCCCTGGCTGCCATGGTCAGCTCCCTGCTGCTGTGTGCACTATGCACAGGGCAGCAGGGAGAGTGTGAAGTCCTATTAACCCTATTAGAGCTCTATTAAGCCTCATGCATACGTCTGAGGAACACAGACCGTGTGATACCGGCCTGGATTTCCTTTGAGTGCAGGAGCGCACTGCGTCATTGGTTGCTATGACGCAGTGCGCTTCCTGCTGCCGGTGCAAAACCATACTGCGGCGGCAGCAGGAAACGCACGTCGTCATAGCAACCAATAACCAAAGACGTGTGCATGAGGCTTTAGGGTGAATAGACAAAAGGGATTAAAAGATCCCAGGTTCTAGCCCCTAAGGGGGGAAATCGTTATTAAATAAACTGTAGAAAAAAAAAGTTAAAAAAACACACCAAAATATTAAGTATAAATCACACCCTTTCCCAATTTTACATATAAAATATATAAACAATAAATAAATAAAATATTACATATCGCTACGTCCGAAAAGTCCAAACTAATAAAATATTAAAAAATATCTCCTATGCGGTGAACGCCATTATATAAAATAAAAAATGCGCGATTCGCCATTTTTTTTTGTCACCTTGTCCCTCCAAAAAATAGGATGGGACTGTTCAATTATGGGCCGGACGTTCCATAAAATGTGGAATGCACGCAGATATTTTTGCCATTTTATTTTTTTCGCGTGGTATCGAATGGTATCGAGTATCACAATACTTTTTTATAGTATCAAAACTGAATAAAAATTTGGGTATCGAAACAACCCTATTCCTGCCCCATAGAGAATGAATGGGTCCACACCCGTTTAAAGGGTCACTGAGTTTTCATTTGATAGATGAGAGTCTGAGTGCTGAGACCTTTATTGATCGCTAAAACAAGGAGAGAAAAAGAGCTGACATATTGCACTTTCTCTCCTCGCTGCAGGAGAGGAAGCGAGTTGGGCGCAATAAAAAGTCTATGGGCCCATCTTAGTTCTGTTCCGTGCAGTGTGGAGAGACAGCATGATATGTGAGCGCCTCACCCCCTTGTTGTAAAGATCAGTGGAGGTCTACGTACTCAGACACACATCAATCAAAACTTTTGATATGTCTCTATGATCAAAGGTATTATGAAAATTCAGTGACCATTTAATGGCATCTTTTAAGATGCACTTTATTTTTTAAAAATGTTATTTTTCTAAATATTGACAATCCATATAATTGGGGTGTAAACAATTCAAGAACATCAGGGGGATATACAAAAAAAAATTAGGGGGAAGTAATTCAGAGTATCCTTAGGTTCTATACTAACCCTAACAGATGTCACTAGAAGATGTGGGGTAAGCTCCCAACAAAAGCATCCCTGCTACACTGTAGGCCCCTGTACAACCCTGATCTTTTAGGTAGTTATGTAAGATCTAGCAAAGGGTGAGGATGTCAAGTTGGATACAATTGGTTAAACTTTATTTATTTATTTATTTTAGTCCGGTATTCCATTATCTGCTTTATTTTTATGTGTGTGATGGGTTTGTTGTTTGAGCTATACAGCCTTTCACACTTGCGCTTTCCCTTTCTGTTATTTAGATCTGTCATAGGATCTCAATAGTGGGGGGAAAACGCTTCCGTGTTGTCCCCATTCATTGTCAATGGGGACAAAACTGAACTGAATGAAACGGAATGCACCAGAATGCATTCCGTTCCATTTGGTTGCATCCCCATCGCGGACAGAATAAAGCTGCTGGCAGCGTTTTTCTGTCCGTGATGTGATTCAGAGCAAGACGGATCCATCCAAACCCAATGGGGGCGTATTAGTTTTCTCGGACACAATAGAAAACTGATCCGTCCCCCATTGACTTTTAATGTAGTTCATAACGTGTCCGTCTTGGCTATGTTAAAGATAATACAACCGGATCCGTTCATATTGGATGCAGATGGTTGTATTATCAGGAACGGAAGCGTTTGTGCTGATCCATGACTGATCCAGCAAAAACACTAGTGTGAAAGTAGCCTTCCCGGGAATTAAGAAAATGAAAATACTTAAATATTACTTAATTATAAATTACTATAAATATTACCAAATACATTTCATTAGTTATAATGGCTAAGGGCTCTTTCACACTTGCGTTCTTGTCTTCCGGCATAGAGTTCCGTCGTCGGGGCTCTATGCCGGAAGAATCCTGATCAGGATTATCCTAATGCATTCTGAATGGAGTGAAATCCGTTCAGGATGCATCAGGATGTCTTCAGTTCCAGAACGGAACGTTTTTTGGCCGGAGAAAATACCGCAGCATGCTGCGCTTTTTGCTCTGGCCAAAAATCCTGAAGACTTGCCTCAAGGCCGGATACGGAATTAATGCCCATTGAAAGGCATTGATCCGGATCCGGCCTTAAGCTAAACGTCGTTTCGGCGCATTGCCTGATCCGACTTTTAGCTTTTTCTCAATGGTTACCATGGCTGCCGGGACGCTAAAGTCCTGGCAGCCATGGGCCATGGTAAAGTGTAGTGGGGAGCAGCATACTTACCATCCGTGCGGCTCTCGGGGCGCTCCAGAGTGGCGTCAGGGCGCCCCAGGCGCATGGATGACGTGATCGCATGGCATGTCATCCATGCGCATGGGGCTCTCTGACGTCACTCTGGAGCGCTCCCCGGGAGCCGCGCGGACTGTAAGTATGCCGCTCCCCCGCTCCCCGCTCCTACTATGGCAACCAGGACTTTAATAGCGTCCTGGCTGCCATAGTAACACTGAAAGCATTTTGAAGACGGATCCGTCTTCAAATGCTTTCAGTACACTTGCGTTTTTCCGGATCCGGCGTGTACCACCAGCAAGTGGAGTACACGCCGGATACGGACAACGCAAGTGTGAAAGAGGCCTAATTTTGTCAGAGGAGAAATCATTAGGAGAAATAAAATGGCTCCCATCCTATTAGTCCACACAAAACCTGTGCTAATTACACAGGAAGACAAGTTAAAGAGCTGCACCATCTTCCTCTCTTACTTGTCAGGGATTATGATCCTGATTACAGTTTAATATGATCTCAATCTCTGTAGTAATGGAGTTCATGAGGAGACATGAAGAACAGAGAGGATACTGGGGGTGTAGATAATGAGCAGCAGCACTTGCATGCAGTCTCTATTACCACAGCCCCACATTACCTGTCCTGTCCATCCTCTGTACTTCATGCCTCCTTATGAATTCCATTCCTACAGAGATCCAGTTTAAGATCTTATCAGCTGTATTCCGGATCATAATCCCTGACAAGCAGAGCAGAGAGGAGGATGATGCAGCTCTTTACCTCAGTGTTGTAAAGTAACTTGTCCTGCTGTGTGATTAGGACAGGTTCCGTGTGTACTAATAGCATGGTGGTAATTTTATTTCTCCTAATAATTGCTTCATAGACAAAATGAACCATTATAGCCAATAAAATGTATTTGGGAATATATTTATAATAAAGCAATATTACGTATTTTAATTTTCTTAATTCTCGGAGAACCCTATTTTTCCAGTGCATAGTAGTGGCTGAATTGTAGATTTATTAGTATCATTATTAATAATAAGGCAACACTATACATGTGAAATGTTCACAACTATAACCATGGTTCAGATATTGCAGGCTGGACAAAATGCTTGCATTATCTTCATGATACACACATGTTAATGTATATTATGTCATATTGATCGATATGCCTTGATTTTCATGAACTGTTCTGGAATTGATATGTAAAGAGCTCAAGTAAATTTTATGTGGGATGTCTGGTATAAGATGTTTTTCCATTGTGAAAGAGAACCTGTAACCCCTTCTGACATGTCTGGTTTTGCTTCTACTTGCATCCCCCTATTAATAACAATTCTGGATCATCTGTTCTTCTTATGTTGTTCCATTCCTTTATTATTCCTGCTAGAAGCTGTCAATGAATTTAATTGCTAGCAGTTTGCAATAAAGGTCCAGCTGGTGTACCAGTTGAGGTGTGTTATTGAACTGACACTATTTAATCTGTACTGCCAGTGTAAAAATGTGCAGAGACACCCCTCCCCCCAAACTGGTAACACCCAGCTGGACCTTTACTTCAAACTGCTAGAAATTAATTCATAACTTCAAGAAGGAATAAGGTCTTAAGAATAGATGCTGCAGAATGAACACATGTGGAATACATGTAGTTACTAAAACAGACATGTCAGGAGAGGTTATACATCCTATTTAAAGAGGACCTTTCATCGGTCCAGACATTCTGAACTAAGTATCATGACATATACAGCAGAACCCAGGGATCTCACTGCACTTACTATTATCCCTGGGCGCCGCTCCGTTCTCCCGTTATGTCCTCCGGTATGTTTGGGGACTTGGTTATAGTAGGCGGAGACTTCCCTTTTTCTTCTGGGCGTCTCCTAGGCTGTAGCGCTGGCCAATTGCAGCGCACAGCTCACAGCCTGGGAGAAAAAAACCTGGCCAGCGCTACAGTCTAGGAGAAGGAGACGCCCAGCAGAACAAGGGCAGTCTCCTCCTACTATAACCAAGTCCCCTAAGTCTCCACCTGCATAGCAGGAGAAAGGAGCGGCGCGCAGGGATAATAGTAAGTGCAGTGAGATCCCTGGGCACCGCTGTATATGTCATGATACTTAGTTCACAATGTTTGGACCGATGAAAGGTCCTATTTAATTCTTGATTGCAAATCTAAGGCCTCCTGCACTGGCTGCAATATTCAATTTTCGGTCTGCAAAAACTGGATCCTTAAAAAATGGATAGCTTCTGTCTGTGTTACATTTTTTCTCATTACCACCTATAGAAAGGGCTGTTATCCTCAAAATGGATAAGAATAGGATCTGCAGTGAGCTTCTCGGGTCAGATTGAATTAAATAATGTGTGAATTGTATACGTTAGTGTGAGATTTAAAAACTGCTTACTGAAGAAAAATGTGATAGTGTGTATGAGCTCTACAGAGTAGGAATAATAGCTGTTGTACTCCTAATTTCTTATTAGTGGAGCGTAAAATTTGGCTATACATGGTCAATGATTTCCTTTTTGGCATTTTATGTCCTTCTTGATCAACATTTCATTGTTACTCTTTAGATGCTGATTGAATTCATTGGCCCTTATAGCTCATTGAAGGTGTGCTCTGAAAGTTCTTTGAACTGTTTCTGAATGAACGGCATTGTGTTAGAGAATTGCCACTATGTAATGAACCATTTTTACATTATTAATATTAGTTGTCAGCCATTTTCTTCGCAAATTAACCCGTACACTTGGCTGCTTTACATGTATCATTATACATTCAGTTTAAAGGGGTTGTCAGACAGTTGTGAAAATGTTTAAGAGAGCAAAGAAATTTCCTTCACTTGCTAAAGGTCACTTTCTTGAGCTGCAGGTTTGGACCAGAAGTGCTGTTGTCACATGTTGTAGTTTATGTTAGCATTCGGCCAATCACTGGCTTCGGCAGTCATGCTCCTTTCATGTACATTTGATCACTGAGGCCAGTGAGTGGCTGAGCAATCCATGCAAATAATGAATGTGACATCTTAGACCTGGGACCGAACCTTCAGCGCTGAAACAGAAGGACCTTTACCAGATAAGTAAAGCTTTTTTCTTTGTTTTATAAGCCTCCCTGGTCCTCTGAAGATTTTCTGAACTTACAGGCGACCCCTTTAAAGTATGTTTCTAGAGAATAATAGCTCCATCATATGTCAAGCAGTGAACCATGCCTTGATAAATCAGAGACTTAGTGGTACAGTACAAGCCCAGTGAATGGTTGTGTAGCATACAGATGTGTGAATGAGGCTTACTGTGTGTTTATACCTCTAGCTTCTTACAAATGATACAACAGTAGAGCACCTTACAGTTTCCACTAATATGAGAAAATGTAAATAGGTATTTAACAGCTCAATTATAGAAGAGCTATTTTGGCATCTTTTTCAATACCATACTGCATGAATATTTTATTTGAAGAGTTCTTTGCAGTTTGGGAATCCTAGTATCTGTACAATATGTCTTCTGTACTATAGCCATGTTGACTATTGTAGTTTCATCAGAAGTGCAATCAACAACTTTGCTTTTCATGTGTACTATCAACCACACCACACCCACTCTTTGATGTTCAGTTGTAGGTTGTTCAGTGAAGTGGATTTATGCTAATTACACTGCTCACCTTTACAGTAAACATGTACAGGTTCAGAAATATTTGGACTATGACACAATCTTCATGATTTGGGCTCTGCGTGACACCACATTGGATATGAAATGAAACAGCTGAGATGCAATTGAAGTGTAGACTTTCAGGATTAATTTAAGGTGATGAACAAAAGTATCCTGTGAAACGTTTAAGAATTGCAACCATTTTTCTACAGAGCCTTCTCATTTCAGGGGCTCAGAATTAAGACTACTGTCACACCTCCAGTTCGAATTCCGGCAAGCTGTGGAAGAGTTGGATTTTTTTTTGGGGTTGCAATTTCAACCCACAAAGATGGTTTTTGTTCCTATTTTTCAGTACTTTATATGATAAATGGTGTAATGTGAACAGAAAAAAAAAAAGAGATGAGTCTCAAATGGCTCAAAAAGTAATAATAATCTTTATTAAATATATATATATATATATATATATATATATATATACAGCATTATAAAAATAGACATGAAATACAAAGTGCGGTATACACCTGAGGAACAATGTAATAGTGCTCTCAATACAGAGGGGAATACAGTAACTATACACCACTTAGCTATCAAAAGATAGTGAAATGGGAAAGGTTTAATATAAAACAGCATCAAGATCTGTATCTGTATAAATGAATATGCTTAACCCCTCAAAGAGACAACGAATGTACAGTAGGACCAATCCTTACATACCCATAGTTATCACCTCAGGAGAAACGCACACCCCGACGCGCGATTTGGCAACACCTTCATTTGAGGGGTTAAGCATATTCATTTATACAGATCCATTGGTGTTTTTCAACAAGTAGTGCAGTCAAGGACCCTTTCTTAAGCTGATCAGCGTAGGATGTGCTGGGAACTTCCTCTGCCAATTAAATGTAGTTGGTCTATCCAAAGTATAGGCCATCAATATTAAAATTCCAGAAAACCTCTTTAAAGAGTAGAACATTTAGTCAGAAGCTTTTTTTCTTTCACCTGTCCTCTCTTGTTGTCCTAGGAAACAACTATACCAGAGTATATAAATCCAGGTACCTAGTAGTAGAGCAAACATTACAGTATACTTCAGAGAAACTACCTCTGCCTGTGATCTCTTTTTCTGCACAAATCAGATGCATCATGTCACACCAGAATTTACAAGAACATGGATGCTTTAAAGCAGGGATCGGCAACCTCCAGCACTGTATCTGCACTCTCCAGCTGGAGTTCCTGAGGTTGCTGATCCCTGCTTTAAAAACATGTCTATCAATGTAGAAAGTGAGAGCACTCTATTTCCAAAGTGATATTCCAAATAACATATTTTTGGACTATAAGACGCATCTAGGATTTCAAGGAGGAAAATAATGAAAATCTTTTTCATCAGACCTTAGATCAGACCTCCAAATAAGACCCCCAAGCTCCACCAACCTCAAATCATACCCTCATCAGACCCCCAAGCACCATCAGCCTCCGATCAGACTGTCATCAGACCTCCCAAGTTTCATCAGCCTCAGATCAGAGCCTCAGACCCGCCAAACTCCATCAGCTTTAGATCAGACCCCATCAGTCTCTGTTCAGACCCCATCAGTCTCGGTTCAGACCCCATCAGTCTCAGTTCAGACCCCCCCAACCTCCATCAGCCTTAGATCAAACCTCCATCAGACCTCAGATCCGATGTAAAAAAAATACAAAATAAATAAACTTACATCGCTTGTACTGAATGGTGCTGCCACTCACCGCTCCCTGGTCTTCTTCTGGCCTGCGCTGCACTGTGACCTGATGTCGCACAGCATCAGATCATATTGCGCACCTACGTGCACTACGTCCTGGCACTGTATGCCGTCGGAACACAGTGCAGAGCCAGGCCAAGTAGGGTGAATACAGCTGTGCATGCTGATGACCTCTTCCACAATGCCACTTCCACACTGCCACTATCCCCTCACTTTTAGGGGGGAAAAAGTATCTTACATTAAGAAAATACATTATTTACCCATTAAAATTTGACATTTAGTTATGCTACACACCTTACAAAAGTTGCTGTCAGGTTAAAGTTTGGCTGTATTACCTGCTGGGTTTCTTCATTCGTTAATGTTGTTATTGTGACAAGTAGACTTATAAAGCTAGAAATTTGTATAAATCAGTTGTCACTCAGAGCAGCTTGTCAGTGTGTCAGCTGCTTGCATCTTGCTGTGCAGGGAAAAGGTGGTAAGTGGAGAGATGAAGCAGCCTGGAGCTTTAGACAATTAATTCTAATGTATCTGAAATAGAGAGGTCCTTGTTAATCCTGTAGTGCAGCCATTGATTTCTTCTCCTTGATGTTGAGCAACAGTGCAGCCAAAAATGATATGTTGGTCTTAACTAAGAGCAGCTGTTTATTGTAGGCTACATACTTCCCTCTCCATGCAAAACATAATAAGAGTGCTATGTTCTAGCTTAAGGTCTGGCAAGTGCTGTTTCTGTGAGTTGTTTGGGAGGGGAGTACAAATATAACCGATTCCTGTAAATTGTGTAGTGGCAGGACTTGGTATTGCAGCTAAGGCCATTTAAATGAATGGGACTGAGCTGTAGATAGTCCATGTGACCAATGAATTTACTTTACTGGCATATGAAGAGGCTGCGGTGCTCCACCTAAACAGCTGATTAGTGGGTATGCCCGGAGTCGGACCCCCAACAGTCAGATATTGATGACCTATTCTGAGGAAACAATATCAATATTGGCAAAAGCAAAATGGTGTTGTTTGTTTCTATTTTATATTCTAGTTAACCCCTTAATGACCGGGCCATTTTGCACCTTTGTCACCAGGCTGATTTTTGGAAATCTGAGGTGTCACTTTATGAGGTAATAACTTTTGAACGCTTTTACTTATCCAAGCCATTCTGAGACTTTTTTCTTGTGACACATTGTACTTCTTGTAAGTGGTAAATTTGAGTCCATATAAACCACCTTTATTTAAAAAATCATATTAAACAAACATACTAAATTTACTAAAAAAAAAATTGAATTTCTCTGCTTTTAAGGGAGATAGTGATACTTCAAAATAGTTGTTACTTTACATTTCCCATATGTCAACTTTGTTTGCATCATTTTGTAAATGTCATTTTACTTTTTTAAAGACATCAGAAGGCTTAGAATTTTAGAAGCAATTCTTAACATTGTTAAATTTTTTTCCCAAAACCCACTTTTTGAAGGACTAGTTCACTTATGAAGTCACTTTGTGGGGCTTACATAGTGGAAACCAACCATAAATGACCCCATTTTAGAAATGACACCCCTCAAGTTATTCAAAACTGATTTTACAAATTTGTGAACCCTTTAGGTGTTCCACAAGCATTAAAGGAAAACAGTGATGACATTTCTAAATTTCACATGTTGGGCAGTTTTTCCATTTTTATCCATTTTTCCAGTAAACATAGCAAGGGCTAACAGCCAAACTAAACCCAATATCCATTACCCTGATTATGCAGTTTACAACCAGGCAATGTAACAAAAAAATGGCTGTTCTGGCACAGTTTTTAATTTCAGTTTTTTACAATGTTCACCTGACAGGTTATTTTTATAGAGCAGGTTGTTACGGACACTGCGATACCTAATATGTCTATTATTTTGTATCAGTTTACATAAAGCATCTTTTAAAAGAAATCATGTTTTGTGTCTCCATTTTCTGAAAGCCAATATTTTTTTTGGGGGGGCCTTTGTCTTATGTAGGGGCTATTTTTTTGCAGGATGAGGAGACGGTTTGATTAGTACTATTTTGTTCTATATTGGACTTTTTTATTACTTTGCATTGCGATTTTTGTATATAAGGTGACAAAAAATGTCTTTTATGGCACAGTTTTTTTTTTTTTACGGCATTCACCTCACAGGGTAGATCATGTGACGTTTTTGCAGAGCAGATTGTTATGGATGCGGCAATACCTTTTTATGTTTATTTTTCTTATTTTATTTCAGTTTTATGCAAAAAAAAACATTTAAACTAAGCCTCATCAGGCTTAGATACCATGGCAAGCCTGGATACCTGTGTAAGGTGTCCGGTTGTCATAGTAGCAATTGGGACGCTGCCACGGCAGAGCAGCGGCCTGATGGGGGGGAGGAGTTCCCTTCCTGTTAACCGCTTCCATACAGTGGTCCCTGTGGATCGCAGCATGGAAGGGGTTAAATGGCCGACTTTGGTGCCAGTACCAATGTCGGCCATTACAGAAGATTGTCAGCTGTATGTTACAGCTAACACTCTGCTTCTACCGCTCGGCAATCCTGAATAATTGTGGGGTGGAGACAGGGGTGCCTGGAGGTCACGCTCGCCATCCTGAATGGGGGGGGGGGGATTCGGGCAGAATAAACTCCACAACAGCGCAGTCCCGATCCCCTCAACAATCACTGAAGAGATTGGAGCTGTGCTGCTCAATGCTGCGATTGGTCAGTCAAATCTGACTGACCAATCACAGCGATTCAAAGTCTGAGACTGCACTGATTGGTCCCCTGCCGGATGGCCGAACAGCGCAGCTGTCCGTGACACCTGTTTAGATGCTAGTGTCACTTTCATCTCATGATGTACTGTGTACGTCACGATGCGGTAACTAACACCACATCATGACGTACACAGTACCTTAATGGTCATTAAGGGGTTAAAGGGATACTACAATCATCATATTTTCTCACATATTAACCCCTGAAAGAAGATTTTGTCGCAAAGGTGATTCGCTGCAAAATCTGCAACTTCTTCCCCTTCCACACCAGGTAGGCCAGTGCTAAAAAAGGGAGCTGGCGTAGATTTAAAGCTGTTGTACACTGGCGGTGGATGCGCCTAAGTTATGTAGAGGCTCCAACACAGAGTTATTAAGATCGGCGTCTAAAACACCAGTCTTAAAGGGAACCTGTCACCTCAAAAATGTATTTACAACCGCCAGCAGTACCTCGTAGTAGCCCACAGCCTGTTAATAATCATATATTTCATCCTGTTGTCCGATGCTGCGTAAGTAAAAAAAAAACAGTTTTATTCTCCATCAGCGCTGAGGGTGACAGCCTGTAGTGCGGCCGCGATTTCCCAAGTTTCGCACATGCACATTTCGCAGCTGAAATCCGGCTTAAAGCGCCAGCAATAGATGGGATAGCACATTACTACAGAGCACACTGCGCATGCGCGAGACATGGGGAATCGCGGCCGCACTGCAGGCTGTCACTCTCAGGCAAGAGGGGACGGTTAGGGGGCGTGGTTACCTTGACTTGAAGCAAGGAGGCTGCTGCCCCCTTGACTTCAAGCTGGCCGGCAATATAGAGCTGATGGAGAATAATACTGTGTTGTTTTTTTTTTACTTTATGCATCATCGGACAACAGGATGAAGTATATGATTATTAACAGGCTGCGGGCTACTATGAGGTACTGCTGGTGGTTGTAGATGCATGTTTGAGGTGACAGGTTCCCTTTAACAAATGACCCCAATAATTCCTACATTGTTTTATGGGTTTTTGTTTTTACAGTGATCCCTATCTAATAAAAATGTTGGCATCTTGATTCTGTGGGTCAGTACAATTACAGCAATACCAGGTTTTTAGTTTTTCTTGTGCATTTTGTAGTTGAAAAAATTTAAAATGTTACATTACCATATTCTAACCCTCTTAAAATTTTTGTGGGGTGATCAGTATTTTTCATTGATATCCCTTTGGCTTAGGCTACTTTCACACTCGCGTTTGGTGCGGATCCGTTCAGATAATACAACAGTCTGCATCCGTTCAGAACGGATCCGTTTGTATTATCTTCAACATAGCCAAGATGGATCCTTCTTGAACACCATTGAAAGTCAATGGAGGACGTATCCATTTTCTCTTGTGCCAGATTGTGTCATAGAAAACGGATCAGTTTGGCTCAGTTTCGTCAGACAGACACCAAAACGCTGCAAGCAGCGTTTTGGTATCCGCCCCCAAAGCGGAATGGAGACGGAACGGAAGCAAACTGATGCATTCTGAGCGGATCCTCTTCCATTCAGAATGCATTAGTGCAAAACTGATCTGTTTTGGACCGCTTGTGAGAGCCCTGAACAGATCTCACAAACTGAAACCAAAACGCCAGTGTGAAAGCAGTCTTTATATAACTTTTTATCAGCTTTAAAAAAAAAATTGGGTGAGTGGAATGACCAAAAAAGACAAATCAACCATGTTGATTTTTTTTTTTTTTTTATGGTTATGGGATTCACTGCACAAGATAAAACCTTTTATATTTTAACCCATTAGTGACTACCAATACAGTGGTCACTAAGGAGCCATAGGCAGAATTGCTGCCTTTTTTATGATGGCAGTTTAAGCACTGCACAGGTCTCCTATGCAGTGAAGATCGGTGTCTTGGCTGTCACATTAGAGCCGCGTTCCTGCTCTAATTGCCTGGATGGGGGAAGCTCCGATTTGGGCGGTTTAATCTCTTAGATGCTTTAGGCAATATTGCCCACAGCATGTTAGCTATTACAGAGGGGGCATACTGCATCTATCTCCCATCGGCACCCCAAGAATGAGATTTGGAGGTACCTGTGTCTATGCATGCAGGCCGGGGCCTATTGAAGGCCCCAGGCCTGCCTATCGCCCACATGTCCTCGCAGGCCACACGTTTCTGGCGTAGCCTGCTGTTGAATGTATAGCAATGACAGTCAAATACATTGTACTTCTTGAACAGTGCATTGTATTTTTAGAAGTGATCAAAAGATTGCCTACTATAGTCTCCTTGTGTAACTATGAAATGGTTAAATTAAGTTTTTTTAAATAAAAATAAAAAATCCAAATAAAAAAATACACCTTTTTTCCATTGAAAAATGGTTTTCATTGGAAAAAATAGCAAAAATAAAATCCCTTCCACATATTTGGTTATTGCTGTGTCTGTTACAACGAACACTGCACAATTATCATGTAATTTATCCTGTACAGTTAACCAAGTTTTAAGCTATAAAAAAAGGGCAAGAATAACTTTTTTTTTCTTTTTCGCCACAATTTCTTTTTTTTATAAAAAACAATCAAAAAGTGTTATGTATCTCAAAATATCATCAAGGAAAGTTGCAAGTTGTTAACATCTTATTTATGCTGAAAAATGTATAAAAATGTTTACATATAAATACGTTAAAACTCAGTGGCACTATTACTGTTTTATCCCATTGCCCCCAAGAAAAAGTGAAAGGGATTGTCTTACTTCCTACACTACTGTATTGGGATTTTGCCTCCTTTGCTGGCTTGATACATTTTTCATTATACTTCTTGTTTGCAGGGTTACATCAATGGCAGTGTCTGTGCTTGCACACTGTAGGAAAAGCATCACCCGTTCGGCAGCTCCCGTCCGTCCACCTCGCAATCTGGATTGCAGTGGTTGCCAAAACCCCTGGAAATGAGCAGTGTATAAAGCGATATATAATGTAAAATGTATTTAATGGAAAATGAATCAAGCCAGCAAAGGAAGCAATATTTACACAAAAACAATACATTAGTTAGTGTCCTGTATTAGCTTTGTCTACATCAGGGATGCTCAACCTGTGGCCCTCCAGCTGTTGCAAAACTACAACTTCCAGCATGCCCGGACAGTCTATAGCTATTGTCCTACAGCAGGGCATTGTGGAAGTTGTAGTTTTACAACAGCTGGAGGGCCTCAGGTTGAGCATCCCTGGTCTACATGATGAATGACATTTGCTGAAGTAAGACAACCAGTTTATTAAAAGTTTGTAAGTTATGTGCACCCCAAAATGCAGTCTTCTGCAGTCTTGTTGCAGTGGAGTCATTCAGGCACCGAAAGCGTAGTGCTTTCAGTATTTGATTGCTCAAATGCAGTGGACACAGTTGGCCGTGGCCTCTGAAGTGTTAAAAGCTTGTGATCTCCAGCTAACATTGCGAGCTTGCGTTTTTACTGTAAAAAATTCATCCAAAAAGACAAGAACTAAAAGTGCAGAAAATGAATAAGCACCCAAAGGCCAAGTTCACACTTGCAGTTACTTGGTCAGGTATTTCCATCAGTTACTGTGAGCTGAAACCAGAAGCTGGTTAAAAAACAGAACAGGAGAAAATCTTTAGATTATACTTTATCTAACCGTAGGCTTTGCTACTGGTTTTGGCTCACACTAACTGATGGAAATAACTGACCAAATAATTGAAGTGTGAACTTGACCTAAGGCCTCATGCACATGACAGTAAAAAATGGCCGTGTGATGACCGGTTAAGTAACGGACGTCAAAAGGCAATTTTTAGCACCAATGAAAGTCTTTGGGGACATTCACATGGCCGTTCTTTTAACGGTCAGTGAATAGCGTCAGTCCAAAAATAGGACATGTCCTATTTTCGTCTGTTTCCATGGCCAGACGGACCCCATTGAAATAAATGGGACTGTTTGTAATGGCCACTTACACAGTACACTTTAACAATATGGCCATTTAGGGATAAAAAAATAAAATAAAAAATCTTACTGTACCTCATCCACTTGATTACGCTGCAGCAGTCTCTCCTCTCTTCATTGAGCAAGACCTGCTGAAGGACCTGCGATATGTGTAATGACGTACCCATGTGGGAACGCGCATTGACGTCATTGCGCACATCGCAGGTCCTTCGGCAGGTCCTGTTCAATGAAGAGAGAAGAGACTGCAGGAGCGCAATCATGTGGATGAGGTGAGGTTTTTTTTTTTGGTTATTTTTTTCAAATCAAGCTAAACAGCAGCTTCTACAAAGACCATATAATCATCTTGGAAACACATTGGTCAACAGTAACCAGAAAGTGGCCAACCACTTTAAAGTGCATCATTTTTAGGCCTCATGCACACGACCGTGCCGTTTTTTGCGTAACGTAACGGGCGGGCCATTGTAGAAATGCCTATTCTTGTCCGCAAAACGGACAAGAATAGGACATGCTGTATTTTTTTAGTGGGGCCACGGAACTGTGCAACGGATGCGGACAGTACACGGAGTGCTGTCCGCATCTTTTGCGGCCCCATTGAAGTGAATGGGTCCGCACCCGAGCCGCAAAAAATGCAGCTCGGATGCGGACCACAACAACAGTTGTGTGCATGAGGCCTTAGTGGCATGAAAAAATCTCAGACTGCACATTTGCGACTTTTTTAATGGCACTTGCGCAAAGTTTATGCCCTGCTTGTCTCGCCTCTCGCGAGGGCGGGGAGGGGGCTAATCCGTTGTCACTGCCACATTTCTTCTATGCCAGTTTTCTGGCGTAGAAGAACATTGAAATCAAAACCAGATGTGTGTGTGTATATGAGGGAGTCGGAAGGGAGCCAGGAAGGTTGTTCAGCCGACAGCTATTGAATGTGTATGGCCACTATATTAGTCAGCTGATTTCATCAGCTTTTGTCTGTGTATGGTCAGCATTTGCTATAGTTATCTATTAAAAATGAATAGCCACGGTGCTAGCTTCCAGTTTCACTGTTAATGCAAAGGTTTATTAGCCAAAGGCTAGTGTGAAATGTATGCTGATGATAAAAAAATTTTTGGGTTAATCTAAATGAACAATCTTCCCTTCCAAAAATATATTTATTTCCTGAAATACTATCTCTTCTCATAATATCTTTTTGACTAGATCCGACTTTCCACTGAATTGTCACCTTCATGTGTCAGGTCTAGCTATGACAAGGGTAGAATGCGGATGATAAAACATTCTGTCTGTCATTAGTCAGGATTGACTTTTGGTCCCAGAGAGATGTAAAGTGCTGTATACTTGTTAAAGCTTCAAGGCTAGAGAAAATATCAGAAAATGATAGTGTTGGGTAAATTGAGCCAGCTTGGGCTTTGGCTACTTTGATACAGAGGTAAGGGAAAACAATTACCTATTTATTCTTGATTCTTGCAGGGAATCACTTAACCATTGATGAACCAGGTCCTATTTGTTCCTAGAATTACTTTTAGAGAAGCTGAGTAGAGGATCTCCTCCTCTGACCTCTCTATGACAGGCATCCTATAGGTGGGCTTTATAGGAAAAGGGTCACTAAACTCCCAGTTCACACGGTGTCTGTCACATCAGTTGGACTCCCTGTGTGTCCTTGAGATTTATAACAAGCTGATTTTTTTTGATTTTTTTTTAAGCAAGAGCATCAGCTAGTAGCTTGTGGGGCTCAGCAAGCAGACTGAAAGTAATCTCCAAATTGGTATCACTGCCTAGATGGACGGTTAAAAATAGCAAAAATCTTTATTGAAAAATATTATAATAAAATCACTTGGCTTATGTTACCTAAGGCTACTTTCACACTGACGTTTCTGGTTCCGCTTGTGAGATCCGTTTCAGGGCTCTCACAAGCGGCCCAAAACGGATCCGTTAAGCCCCAATGCATTCTGAATGGATAAGGATCTCTCCAGAATGCATCAATTTGGCTGCGTTTGATCTCTGTTGCGTTTTTTTTGACGGTCACTAAAATGCAGCTTGCATTGTTTTGGTGACCGCCTGACTATGCGCAGCCAAACGTATCCGTCTAGACTTACAATGCAAGTCAATGGGGACAGATCCGTTTTCACTGACACAATATGGTGCAATTGAAAGCTGATTCATCCCCCATTTGACTTAGACTTTTAAAAAAATTAATAATGCAAACTGATCCGTTATTAACGGATACAAGCGTTTGCATTATTGGTACGGATCCGTCTGTGCAGATACAAGACTGATCCGCACAAATCGCAAGTGTGAAAGTAACCTAACTTAAATCACCTAAAAAAAACAGACAGATCGGAACTAGTGTCTAAATTAGACTTGGTTGTGTGTCTAAAAGGCAAAACTACGTGGTCTCAAAAGACAGAAAATGCTCAACCCCAAATGCAGTTGTGCATTTATACTCGGGGGAGCAGATACTGCGCTTGTGGTCTGTTGCTAAGGGTGATTCCCAGCAAAAAATGCATACAGTGGAGGATGCCCGCAACAGACCATAAGCGCCACATTATGTGGCTGTCCCTTTGATCTGTTACATCTTTAAGTGGTCCTAGATGTCACATTGTGTCTCATCATATGGTTGGTGCAGCTCCTGGTAACAATGTAAATAACTCATTTTGATCCAA
Source organism: Bufo gargarizans (assembly GCF_014858855.1). Classification (NCBI taxonomy): domain Eukaryota; kingdom Metazoa; phylum Chordata; class Amphibia; order Anura; family Bufonidae; genus Bufo; species Bufo gargarizans. The sequence continues at coordinate 202,833,260 of NC_058085.1, read as the reverse complement.
AGTCTGTACCAGGATTTTCATTATTGCGCTGCTTCTAATCTATGGTGTCTAAGGTAGGTGATACTTACCTCGCCTATGTGCACCTGCCACTCTTTTGTTTTAACTTGCCCCTGGCAGGCTTTCTCAGCCGCCTAAACATCATGTTAATATAAATTGAGAGACTAGTTGCTTAACATTAATAGCAGCATGCAATCGCATTCTCCTGACACGCTCCCCTCTCTGATTGGATGTTGGAGACAGCGCCTATCCTCCTAATCACATCGCTTCCTTACTTAACCAGTGAGAGTTGGCGGCGCGCTCACGGCCATCATAGCGCCGCTGATGCTGCTTCTGACACGTGCAGCGTCCACCACCACACTCTTACTTACAGTCTTTTAGACCGCTCGGATCAGGTTATAGACTCCCTTGCCCTCTTTACAGTGGTACCTTTATTTGTTCTGTCCCTCGCCGAGATGTATAAAAAAAAATAATACCTTTTAGACTTATGCTAATGAGCTTTGGCAAGTGCCCAAGCCCCTCGACGATGTGCCCAGAAAACCACACCTCTTTCACCCCTCTGGCCCACCCTCGTTTCCTATTATTACCTCCTCCTCTCCCTCCCAGATCTTGTGCCTGCGTCGCTCCACACTTGTCCCGCACCTGCGCACTGCTGTGCCCATTATGGGCAGAGGAACAGGTAGTTAGACTGCGCTTGTGCTGGTGGCACAGGCATGAGATCTGGGAGGGTTGAGGAGGAGGTAATAATAGGAAACAAGGGCTGGCCAGAAGGGTGAAAGAGGTGTGGTTTTCTGGGCACTTGCTGCAGTAACACCGCCCCTGGGCACTTGCCAAAGCTCATTAGCATAAGTTAAAAAAGTCATTTTTATAAATAAAGGTACCATTGTAATGAGGGCAAGGGAGTCTATAACCTGATTTGAGCGTTCTAAAAGGCTCAGGTGACAGACTCCCTTTAAGTAGTCTTGAAAATTTGCAATATACTTGCATTACTTAGGCTACTTTCACACTAGCAGCAGCCATCTCCAGCAGGCTGTTCCGGCGGGGGAACAGCCTGCCGGATCCGTGCTGCCACTAGTGCACCATGCCACAGGAAGTCCGGTCCAGCCCCATTCACTATAATGGGGTACGGACCGGAGGTCCAGCTGGAGCACGGCGAACATGCCGAGAGGCAGCCGGAATAAAACTATGACATGTCCCTGTGTTCTATATAAGTGAAGATAACCAGACATGATCTTAATAATTACCGCAAGTGCAGGCAGGAGAGGAGGCTGAATGATCTGGTCAGCACATGGAGAGGAAAGTCCTAAGATGCACTGAAAGTACCTGAAGGGCCTTTGCTGATGTCACCTTTAGGAGGGACCAGGAAGAGGAGATATGTGAGTTTTTATTGAGGTTGAGACTAGAATAGATTCTACCTTTATATTAAAGGTGTGTATGTGTGTGTGTAATATGCGTACTGCAAAGCTGTGTGTATGTAGGAGGCTTGTGTGTGTATGCAGCAGAGCTGTGGGTGTGTATATATACATATATATATACACACACACACACACACACACACACACAGAGATATATGTGTGTGTGTGTGTGTACTGCACTGGTGTGTGTATGAGTACTGCAGATTTGTGTGTGTGTATAATGTTTGTGCAGTAGAGGTGTGTGTGTGTATTTGTATAATGTCATGATCATGGAGAGTAAAAAAATACCTAAAAATATCGATAATCTAGCAAAACAAGCATGATGGAACACTGCAGAGCAATAGCAGGAGACACATGTACTTTGATAGGTCCATTTATTGAGGTGACCACATGCGCCATTGCTATTTGTTTCAGTTGTCAGCAGATGACACACTAAGGTTAACGGGAGCTCAGCTGACCAAAACTATTAACACCGCTACACTGTTGTCTAAACCAGGGGTGTATCTTATAGTCAGGTGTGTCTTATAGTTAAAAAAATATGGTACTTGGAGGGGCTGAGGAAGCACGAGTGATAAGTGAGTTTTGAAATGGGTTGTTCATCTAAGAAACACCTCAAACATCATACAGTTTAAAAAGCAAAAGAAAAGAAGAAAATCGCAAAGTCAATTTTCTTATTGCATTTTGTTTCATTTCATCAATGTTATTATCTTATCACAGAATATTTTGGAAAGAATAGTTTAAAAAAAATCATGTTGGTTATCTTTTTTCACATAAAAGTAAAAATTCTCAAGCTAAAGCCATCAATTTTCCATCTATAAAGTAGAAAAAAGCAGCACTCCAAAAAGCCAGAAAATAGGCCGGAAGCACACATGGCCACATTGCACACGGGATAAGTCCTCATTCTCTGTCTATCTGTCATCATTTTATATTTAGGTGGGGCATTTCAGTTTGAAACCATATTAACTGTGTTTTCAAAAAGGAAATAAGATAAGGCATTTTTAGTAACCACTGTTGGTTGAATGAGAGAAAAGTGAGACTGATATATGGGCCCTAGTCTCATCCCTGTTCTTCTCTAACCTAGTGCCATTAATCATGGCCATTAGTATTTTTCAGACCTGCCTGCTCCTGCTGAGTGCTTTAGAAAAGCCATTGTCCAACCGTTACATTCTCTCAACAGCTACAAGAGTCTCTGGATACAAAAATAATACATGTTTTTCCCCTCTCTTTCTGCCACATCTCACCTCTTGTCTGCACAGTGACACATTCTCTTCTTTCTCTGGGGGAAAAAGCTGGATTTGCGGTTTGTTTCTCTGTGTAAGCACTTATTCTGTGACACGTTAACAGGCTGGGCAGCTATAATATACTTTCATGTTCTAATACAACAGAACAACTACCTCCTGATCTGTGCTTCTTAAACATACTAAAAGGCAGGGAAAAATATTTCTTAAGTAATGTATCAGTGTAATTGGCTTAACTAGAATGATGCAGTCATCATATAGTAGTACAGATAATGACTACTTTATGATTCATTACAATATTTGTTTTATACAGTGTGAACTTTTCAAATTTTAGAATAAAGTCTGTGCCACAAAACGTGAGCTATAAATGCAGTTTTGCATTGAACTATACACCCCCAAAAAGCATGTGAGTCGTGCCGAGTAAGCACCTTCAAAGATCTGCTGTTAAAATTAGGACAAATTCTGCTCTGATTTTGGAAGCAGATTTTCAAAATCCATCATGTGAATGAACCCTGAGTCCTATGCAAAGTCTGTTTATTTTGCATAGATAAATATTGCCATTGTTTGTTTTGTTGTGGCTCCTGTTATGTGGCATGAATTTCCATATTGGCTGTAATGTTTGAATTAGGTTCTCTGATATAAATGTCAGCATGACTGACTTTATAACCAGGACTGTGTCTGTGACATTGGAACATCCTCTATGTCGACTGTAAGAGAAGTGAGACTATAGAGCTCCCTCCCAAAGAGTTCAAAAGGGACCTGGATGTGTAACAATATTACAAGTTTTACTGTAGTTACTACATTTCTGCAGAAGGGTTGGTGAGCCAAGGTTTTATTCTTCTTACCAGATTTGGAGTTATGAGATATTTTCCTAAGATGTGTTTTTTTGCCAGGACAATGGACTGAACTGAAGACATAAACTACTCACAAAAAGTTAGGGATATTTGGCTTGAAATTTCAGGATGAACCTAAAATGCACTCTAACCTTTACAGGTCAACTTAATGTGATATTCTCTAAACTTTTCAATGCTCATGTCCAACTGTTCAGAGTTTCAGTACTTTTTGAATGGTACAGTGACAATGCCAAATTCTAATTGAATAACATCATTAATCCAGTCATTGTGCCTCTGCATGAACAACACAGGACTAATTTCAATGCTCCAGCTCATCGAAGTCGCATCATAGCTGCTGGAGACTGGGGTACCTCAAATGGAGTGGCCTGCACTTTCTCCAGACCTGAATCCCATTGAAAACCTCATAACTCTGTACCCCAGAACCTCAATGACCTGAGGACTGCCCTTCAAGAAGAGTGGATTGCCATGCCTCAGCAGACAATAAGTCGACTTGTGAAAAGCATGACACACTGTTTTCATGCTGTAATTGATGCTCAAGCCTAGATGATAAGTTATTGAGACATTGATATTTTTTGTTAGTGTATACCCACCACAGTTGTTGGCTTTTGTTTCAACAAATTGTTTGAGATGAGGAAAACACCATTGCATGCTTCTACTTAAATTCCCTACTTTCATGATAAAATATCACCGTAGCATGAACTTCTTACATTTTCCATAAATTTCACCCAAAAGCCAAATATCCCTAACTTTTTGTTAGTAGTGTATGTCTTTTTTTTTATCCTTTCAAACTGTTACTTCAGGCAAGCGACCTGTGACAAATCTACCGACGTCAGTTCTTTGCAAGCCTGTAGAACTTGTCTTCACCTATATCACTCACGTTTCCCAAGTCCTAACTATGGTTCATGGTACTCCAGATACCCCTAGAACTTGAAAAAGGCAGAACAAAACCTATCAAGATGAAACGGCAACAGAAAGGCTACTTTCACACTTGCGTTCGGGGCTCCGCTTGTGAGTTCCGTTTGAAGGCTCTCGCAAGCGGCCCCGAACTCATCCGTCCAGCCCTAATGGATTCTGAGTGGATGCGGATCCGCTCAGAATGCATCAGTCTTGCAGCGTTCGGGTGTCCGTCTGGCCGTGCGGAGGCAAACGGGTCCGTCCAGACTTACAATGTAAGTCAATGGGGACGGATCCGTTTGAATTTGACACAGTATGGCTCAATTTTCAAACGGATCCGCCCCCATTGACTTTCAATGTAAAGTCAAAACTGATCCATTTGCACTATAATGAACAAAAAAAAAAAAAAAAATGTATTTTTATTTTTTGTTCATGGTAATGCAAACGGATCCGTTCTGAATGGATCTAAGTGTTTGCATTATAGGTGCGGATCCGTCTGTGCAGACACCAGACGGATCCGCTCCGAACGCAAGTGTGAAAGTAGCCAAAGCTGTACCCACAACAAATACAGCTACAATACAAGCATTAGTAACACCATGGAACCTCAAATCCCAGGATGCACTCAAGCAAAGCCAATGGACTAGGATTCCAAACATTGTAAACAAATTGCTCAGAGCTTTCACCATACCTGGCAAAGTATAATATATAAATAAACTAAAGGTGTTTGAAGGCATAACAATAAAAATAAAAATAAACTCCCACCAATCACCAGACTAAGCAAGTTGATAACAGAACCAGATTCAGGTGTAATGCAACCTTCTCAAACACAGTGAGAGACAGGTAAGGCTGGGTTCATATCACCGTTTAATTTTCCATTTTTCTGATCCGTCAAAAGAACAGAAAAAATCTGTTGAGAATCTGTTATGCTTATATTGCATCCGTTTTAGCAGATAGAAAAAAAAAAGTTTTTGTCTAAATAACAGATATCAGACAGAAATGGATGCTCAGCATAAATAATCGTTTTCTTTTCTGTTCTTCTGACGGATCATGAAAAATAAAACTGTGATGTGAACCTATTCTATGTGATGGGTGTTTTAACCACTTCAGCCCCCCTAGCTAAACCCCCTTAATGACCAGACCACTTTTTACAATTCTGCACTACACTACTTTCACGGTTTATACCTCCTTTTCTTCTCACTAATAGAGCTTTCATTTGGTGGTATTTCATTGCTGCTGACTTTCTGTTGTAATTTTTTTTTAATTAAAACTACATTTCTATATATATTTTTCTCAAAATGTATTGTTCTACATGTCTTTGATAAAAAAAATATGCAATAAGTGTATATTTATTGGTTTGGGTAAAAGTTATAGCGTTTACAAACTATGGTGCAAAAAAAATTAATTTACGCACTTTGACTTTCTGAGCACCTGTCATGTTTCCTGAGGTTCTATAATGCCCAGACAGTAGAAATACCCCACAAATGACCCCATTTCGAAAGTAGACACCCTAAGGTATTCGCTGATGGGCATAGTGAGTTCATGGAAGTTTTTATTTTTTGTCACAAGTTAGCGGAAAATGATATATATATTTTTTTTTCTTACAAAGTCTCACATTCCACTAACTTGTGACAAAAAATTTATTTTTACATGAACTCACCATACCCCTCACGGAATACCTTGGGGTGTCTTCTTTCCAAAATGGGGTCACTTGTGGGGTATTTATACTGCCCTGGCATTTTAGGGGACCTAAAGCGTGAGAAGTAGTTTGGAATCCAAATGCGTAAAAAATGCCCTGTGAAATCCTAAAGGTGCTCTTTAGAATTTGGGCCCCTTTGCGCACCTAGGCTGCAAAAAAGTGTCACATGTGGTATCGCCGTACTCAGAACAAGTAGGGCAATGTGTTTTGGGGTGTATTTTTACATATACCCATGCTGGGTGAGATAAATATCTCTCTAAAAGACAACTTTTCACATTATTTTATACAAAGTATACACCCCAAAACACATTGCACTACTTCTCCTGAGTACGGCGATACCACATGTGTAACACTTTTTTGCAGCCAATATGCGCAAAGGGGCCCAAATTCCAATGAGTACCTTTTCGGAGGGCATTTTTGGGCATTTGGATTCCAGACTTCTTCTCACGCTTTAGGGCCCCTAAAATGCCCCACATGTGACCCCATTTTGGAAAGAAGACACCCCAAGGTATTCCGTGAGGGGCATGGCGAGTTCCTAGAATATTTTTTTTTTTTGGCACAAGTTAGCAGAAAATGATTTTGTAAGAGAAAAAATAAATAAATAAATTTTCCGCTAACTTGTGGCAAAAAAAAAATTCTAGGAACTCACCATGCCCCTCACGGAATACCTTGGGGTGTCTTCTTTCCAAAATGGGGTCACTTATGGGGTATTAATACTGCCCTGGCATTTTAGGGGCCCTAAAGCGTGAGAAGTCTGGAATATAAATGTCTAAAAAAATTTACGCATTTGAATTCCGTGAGGTGAGTTTATGTGAGATTTTATTTTTTGTCACAAGTTAGCGGAATATGAGACTTTGTAAGAAAAAAAAATATAATTCTGCTAACTTGTGCCCAAAAAAAAAAATCTTCTATGAACTCGCCATGCCCCTCAAAAGTGATCTTTATAGCGCCACAATGATTTTACTGTTTTTGAATGATCAGAAAAAAAAAAAAAAAGTCACTGCGGTGGGACGGACTGAACGCAAGTGTGCGCACAAGATCAGGCCTGAGCCGGCGAACACTGCGTTTTTTGTATAGCCTATAGAACATGTCCTATTCTTGTCCGCTGTTAAGGGTTAAAAAAAATCTCATCTACAGCCTGCCAGCGAATGATCGCCGCTGGCAGGCTGTAGATGAACTCGTTTACCTTCGGATCCTGTGAACGCGCGCTCCTGTGTGCGCGCGTTCACAGGAAATCTCGCCTCTCGCGAGATGACGCGCCGGCGCGTCCAAGAGGAATAACCGGGCCGCCGCCACGATGCAATCCTGCGTTCGGCGGTCCTGAGGCGGTTAAATAATAGCCTGTGAGGAATAAGGTCAATTTCTTAGACTATACCTCCCTGTTCTAGCCCTTATCACATCTAATATTGACACAGGGTGTACACACCGTATTTTTTGCCCTGTAAGACGCATCTGCCCATAAGACGCACCTAGGTTTTTGAAAATGTGTACTTTTGGTGGGTTTTGAACTAATAGTGGTCTGTGGATGACACTATTATGGGGGATCTGTGGATGACGCACTGTTATGGATCTGTGGAGGACACACTGTTATGGGGGATCTTTGGGTGGCACTGTTATGGGGGATCTGTGGATGGCACTTTTATGGAGGAATCTGTGGATGACACTGTTATTGGGGCATCTGTGGATGACACATATATAGCATCTTATGCTATATATGTATCATCCACAGATATCCCCTATAACAGTGTCCCTATGTACAGTAAATAGTGACCCTAATACAAGTGGGGGTTGGCAACTGGTGTTATAATCGCTGCAGGGCCGGTGCAGTCACTGTACTCTAATACACCGGGCCCCGCACACACCAGTATTCAGTTGTAACTGTAGGCAATCCATATTTAAACTACAAGGTAGTGCAATCCGCATACCTTAGTACTCACTATTGAACGCCCGTACTTGCAGGTAGGCTGACCGGTCACACACTTCCTCATGGCGCATGCGCCGCCTTCTTTATTAATAAAGTGCACGGAGCATGCGCAGTGAGGAAGTGAGTGACTGGCCAGCCTGTCTGCAAGTACGGGCGTTCAATATTGAGTACTAAGGTATGCGTATTGCGCTACCTTGTAGTTTAAATATGGATTGCCTACATTTAACATATCAATTGCCTACAGTTTACATCTGAATACTTGTGTCTGTGGGGTCCGGTGTATTAGAGTACAGTGACTGCATCGGGCCCTGCCGCGAGTTGCCTCAAGCCCCTCCTTCCTCTCCGCTGATACATCGCAGGCTGAGATGTAAAAATAGCAGCATTCACCCCATAAGACACACTGGCATTTCCCCCCACTTTTTTTGGGGGGGGGGGTCTTATGGGACGAAAAATACGGTACATAGAAAAATAATTTTCCACATTCATGTCATATGGAACTTAGTCTGATTAAGGCTACTTTCACACTTGGGTTCAGAGCCTATCCGTCTGGTGTCTGCACAGACGGATCCGCTCATATAATGCAGACGATGGGATCCGTTCATAACGGATCCGTCTGCATTATATTTTAGAAATAAATCTTACTGTGAAAGTAGCTCAGACGGATCCGTCCAGACTTTACATTGAAAGTCAATGGGGGACGGATCCGTTTGAAAATTGAGCCATATTGTGTCAACTTCAAACTGATCCGTCCCCATTGACTTACATTGCAAGTCTGGACGGATCCGTTTGCCTCCGCACGGCCAGGCGGACACCCGAACACTGCAAGCAGCGTTCAGGTGTCTGCCTGCTGAGCGGAGCGGAGGACAAACGGTGCCAGACTGATGCATTCTTAGTGGATCCGCATCCACTCAGAATGCATTAGGGCACTACGGATGCGTTTGGGGCCGCTTGTGAAAGCCTTCAAACGGAACTCACAAGCGGAGCCCCGAACGCTAATGTGAAAGTACCTTATTTATACTTTTTGGATAGATCATCAGTGTCTGATCGGCAGGGGTCCGACACCCAGGACCCCCGCCGATCAGCTGTTTGAGAAGGCAGCAGTGCTGGCAGTAGTGCAGTGGCCTTCTCACTGTTTACCGCAGGCCCAGTGACGTCACGACTAGTATCAATGGTCTGGGCGCGTCTAAGCTCTGTTCACTTGAATGGTGCTTAGCCCTGCCCAGGCCTGCGGTAAACAGTGAGATGGCCGTGGCACTACTGCCAGTACCGCTGCCTTCTCAAACCAGATGTCGGACCCCAGCTGATCAGATCATCAGTTTAAACAAACTTCAGAACCCCTTTAAAGGTGACGCTCAATCTTGGGCCTTTTCGTTGCCGATGGGATCACAGTTCCTCCGGTCGGTAGATGAATTTTTCAGATCTCTAGGTCTTCTCTACGATGATCCAGATCGGATCTCCCTGGCCGAGACTAAGTTGCGTGGCTTACGGCAGGAGAGCGTTCTGCGGAGACCTATTGCTCTGAATTTAGAAGATGGGCTACGGATATAGAGTGGATTGATCCAGCTCTCGGTAGTCAATTCTGTCAAGGGTTATCCGAGAGCCTGAAGGAAGCATTGGCGTTTCACGAATATCCTGAGTCATTGGAAGCGGCCATGTGTACGTATTGATAGACACCTGAGGGAGAGATCTAAGGTTACTCACTCTCAGGGTCTACTATCATATAAAGTGGCGGCCTCTATGGCCAATGGATACAAATGTTAGACCCAAGGCACAAGGACAACTTTAGTCACAACTTAAGAACGCCAGATCCCCTTTTAAAACTAAGGGATCAGTTAGTATTACCTTTTCAAATTGGGAAACTTAGTAACGAGAAAGAGCACCCGATGGTGTATTGGTAATGAGTTATAAATACGGTGCCACAGAAATAGAATTAAAATGCATTATCAATAAGTTAAAAATGAAAGATGTTTACTCGCTTCATAGGGGGGTGGTAGCCCGGATAAACTGAAGACACCGGTACACCAAATAACCCCGCTTTGCCTGGATCGCCTGTAGAATGGAGGGGCTTCTAGTCAACTTCTTTATTAGCTTGTAAAAGTCTGGCTCAATGCGTTTCGGGGTATAGTAATTAACCCCTTCATGAGGAGCAACATATAAGGTGATGGGGTGGGCTTACCTTGCTTATATAAGGATAAAAATCCTGCCCGGATGAAGGAGGAGAAGAAGGGAGGATGCTCAGAAGAGTTATTAGTTCCGGTCATGTGCACAGGATCGAGCGCTCCAGCTTGGAGCGCCTACAGTTTCTGGTCCTGCGCAGAGGCCTGAAGGAGGTATCACTGCTGATGTGTTTTACTATTGAGCGCATCAGAGTACTTCCGGCTTCCCATATGTTACCCAGCCCATGTGTTTCAGTATGGAGTGCATCGGGCGCTTCTGGCTCCCTATGTGTTCAAACCCTTATGGACCCTTATTTTACTTCTGCAAAAGAGGGTTTTATACAACGGGCATATTCTTATGGTCATAATGATAATATCTGGATGTCATTATTATATAAGACAGACGGTGAAGTCTGATATAAAATATTCATGCCATAAAAAAATAAAAATTATAAAAAAACAACAACCTTAAAATCATTAAAAAAAGGGGGGGTAGAAGGCATCAAAACTATGCTACTGTGTGTGTGTGTGTGTGTGTGTGTGTGTGTGTGTGTGTATATATATATATATATATATATATATATATATATATATAAAATCATATATATATATATATATATATATATATATATATATATAAATAGATGTTTCTCAAGATGCATATATAAAAATAAAAATAAAATATATATATATATATATAATAGGTGAAACAAATAATATAGGTGAATTTCATTAATGCAGCTTAAAATTAGAATTTTAGGAAAAGATTCAATATTCTAGGCTGAAAGTGTTACACTCTAGTCAGCTAATTAATACATACCCCCTAAGCAAAGGGTACCTCAAAATTGTGACTTTGGGGTTTCATAAGCTATAAGCCATAATCATCCAATTTATAACAAATAAAGGCTTGAAATATCTCGTTTTGCATGTAATAAGTCTATCACATATATGAGTGTCACCTTTTAAGTTTCATTACTGAAATAAATTAACTCTCACCTGTGTGTGTGTGTGTATATATATATATATATATATATATATATATATATATATATATATACATATATAGAAGCAGAGAAATCCACAGCACATCCAAGTAGTAAAAAAGCGACTTTATTCACCAGACAAGCGACGTTTCGATCCGCTCAATGGGATCTTTCTCAAGCAGTGACAAAATTGGGCAGTGCATAGTGCATATTTATGCGGTTTAAACATCATTAAGCAATCCGCTAATCAAATACAATCATCACATTTAGTACAATGAAAACAATAGTAAAAATAATATTATCATTTGTGTTTGAACAGTCAAAGCCTGTAACTCATTTGAGTGTGTCAAAATGGCATTATTCCTTCTTATACAATACAGCATAAACAAAAAATATAACATAATAAGTTGATTGTAATAATAGTGAACACAGGTGTAGGTCTTTTTAGTAACCTAATAATCTAAAGTGCACAGGTGTACCTTCAGTGGGAGATGATATGGATCTCAGGAGTGTGTGATGGAGTCAAGGCACATGGATCACGGTGTGTCAAACGATGCAGTGCGCATGTCAGAGGACCTTTCCAAACAGTCCGGTCACATGAACGCATGTAAGCCGGTCACATAGTGCGCATGTCCAAGGACCTTGGAACATGTGATCGCACCATGTGATCACGCACCCGATATATATATATGCCACGACACCATCTCACTGTTATATATAAAGAAACCAGACTACATGTGATCAAATAGGCCTGCTGATCAATGGATGGACAATGGATATATGTATAAATGAATAACTAACTAAAAATATAAATATATAGATAAGTACCACGTTGAGGATATGAATGATCATGGGTAAAAGATCAAATATGCATTCATATAGCAAATTTGGAACCAAGGAGGTTGCCATATATACTATATTAGAGATACGAGAGATTGGCTCGATAGTTGACATATTCCAGGGTTTCATTTAATCCATACGAAGTTAGGGTATTCATTTGATATATCCAAAACATCGCTTTCCGACAGAGCTGTCGGAAAGAGAAGGATACCTGTTCGAGCTGAGTTACTTTAAGGCCAGTTGGATCACCATCGTGTACAGTTGCGAAGTGTCTGGACACGCTGTGGATCATAATTTTTCTACTAATATTGGATCGGTGCTTGTTCATCCATTCCCGCAATGTTTGTATAGTACGGCCTACATAGAACAGGTTACAGGGGTATTGTAATAAGCATATTATGTTTGTGCTGCCACATGTCATATGGTGTAGGAACTGTATTTTATTTCTAGGATGTGGTATATGGACCTCTCTGTGGTACTAGGGGTTTGTTTTGGAGGCATTGTTTGGGGCATGAGGGAGCCAACATATTCTTCAGGGTTTTTCGTCCTGTGAAATTTGAGGTTGAGCTGTCTAGGGAGATCCTTACCTAAAATGAACAAATACATCTTATTCTTTCTGACTAAAAGGTATGTTGGTTTTCAATTTGTGGTAATGTCCGCTTTTAAAGTCAAGAAAACTATGTGTCAACACTTTTAAAATGTGTTCTAGTTGAGGTCTGGTTATTAATGATTTTAAGATGGAGGTCCAAGAAAATTGCTTCTTTTGGGTAGGATTTAGAGTGAAATTTAGGTTCCAATTATTCACATTAATTGTCTCTATATAGGATGTTAAAGGGAACCTGTCAGTGGCAAAACCCATCCCAAACCACCAGCAGTACCTTTAAGTAGCCGGCAGTGAGTTTGGAATGATAATTTTCTTACTGCATTATAATGTAGAATATGAAAAACGATCTTTTATGCTCCGTCCAGGCTAATTTTCTGTCAGGCTTAAAGTCAAAGGGGCAGCGGCCTCCTTGCTTTAAGTCGAGGTAACCGCGCCCCCTTCCCTGTCCCTTCTCCTGTGACTAACTGCCGGCTGTTCGGCAAAGCCAGCCGGCTGTTAGGCATAAGTGATGTCAGTCACAGCGAAGGGGCAGGGAAGGGGGCGTGGTCACCTTGACTTGAAGCAAAGAGGCCGCTGCCTTCCTGACTTCAAGCCTGACCGGAAAATAGCGCGGACGGAGGATAAAAGATCGTTTTTCATACTTATGACTCATCAGCAGTAAGAAAATCATCATTCGAAACTCACTGCCAGCTACTTGAAGGTATTGCTGGCGGTTTGGGATGACAGGTTCCATTTAACTCCTCTTTACTGCCATTCCAAATTAAGATCACATCATCAATGTATCTCTTATAGAAAACAATATTTAGGTGAGAGAGTAGGCCTATGTATTTTTCAAATGAGCCCATTAATAAGTTCCCATACCCTTTTCCTGTATGTAGATGGCCCTGTTATAGGAAAATAAATGGATTTTAAGACGAAGTCTCTTTGTGTCTGTGGCATGGTCATATCATCATCTAAAAATTCTTTGGTTGCCTTGATACCTAATGTGTGCAGTATATTGCTGTAGAGTGACGTAACGTCCAAAGTAGCCCAAATATAATCCTCATGCCAAATGATATTCTCCAGGTTATTAATAAGGTGTGCTGAATCTCTAAGATATGAAGGCAGTGTGATCACATATCTATGGAGGATTCCATCGATCTATTCTGATACATTCGATGTAAGGGAATTTATCCCTGATATTATAGGTCGCCCGGGAGGGTTGCTTAGGAACTTGTGTATTTTGGGCAGAAGCAAATCATAAGCAAAAGAAGCAAACATAATCCTACTATCGACAGCAAGCGAGACAGATTCTTGATTGGACTGATTATTGCATAGACAACTGTCTTAGCACATCGTTTTCTGTTGTAACTACTAAAGTTGTACCTTCCTTTATTTCGGATTTTTCGGGTGTATTCTCTGAAAGTGGAAACCAGGAGTTACCTACTCATCGGGAGTATGATTGCCCCGTCAACCTTGTTCCCGGAGGTAGGTTGCCCATGTCTCGGTTGAATAATCTTTCTGAACCCGAAAGAGCTGCCATGTGAGAATATATCACTGAGAGTTTGGCTTTAGACCATCCAAATCCCCAGTGGACGCAGGGTTCTTCTTTGTTAAGAAAAAGAATGGAACTCTTAGGCCACGTTTGGACTTCTGTGAGCTAAATCGCATTAAATCGTGATCCTTATCCCCTTCCTGTCCGATCCCGCAAAAAATTCTGCCATCGTATCAGAGGTTTTTTCCCTGGTAGAGAAAGTGCTAGTAAGCGTCCCAGAGCAGGAATTGACAGAGGGGTTTTATTAGACTCTTTTTCTGGTCAAAAATCTAAAACAATTTTTGCAGTACGAGAGATTTCGTATGGAGTCCTTCAAATTAGTAGTGATCAATCTTTTCCAGGACTGCTTCATGGCCACAGTAGACCAGAGAGATGCATACTATCATGTCCCCATTCATCCCAACCACCAGAGGTTTCTGAAGGTAGCGGTCCAGTTGAAGAAGGAAATTCTGCATCTTCAGTTCCGAGCATTAGCATTCAGACTCTCTCAGGCTGTGGGGGTCTTTACAAAGCTTATTTTGGAAATGATGGCCCACGTCAGGGAGCAGGACATCATCATTATACCATACCTGGACAATTTTCTGCTGGTGGCCCAGTCAGGTCAGATTGCCTGGTTGAGGGAAGTTCTAGAAGGCTGAGATGGGAGATAAACCTAGAAAAATTCAGTCTATGCCCAAGCCAGAGATGCAGTTTTCTGGAAATGATTCTGAACTCCACTTCCCAGAAGTGTCTTACTGATCAGGTCAAGAGTTCAGCTACTTCATTAGTCTCTTTCAGTCACCATAAGAGAGGCCATGTCGGTGCTGGGTCTCATGACATCGGTATTCCAGGAGTGGAATGGGCCCAGTACCAGTCAAGGTCTCTTCAGCTACAGATCCTGCAGCACTGGAATGGAAGTCTCCCCTCTCTGGACATGGAGATGTCTCTGTCCTCCCAGACCTTAGATTCCTTGGGCTGGTGGATGGATTTAAAGAGCTTAGAGAGAGGAGTTTCTTAGACCAGGGAGGCGGGTATTCCCTTAACCACGGAAACGAGCCCCTCTGGTTGGGGAGCCAATGTGGGGTTCCTGCTGTTGCAAGGCAATTAGGACAGCAGAACTCTTTCCCAGTTGCACAATTTCATGGAGTTGGATGCGATCAGGATAGCCTTGATACATAGTCTTCCGGTCATCAGGGGCAGAAACGTAATAGTTTATTCGGACAACACAACAGCAGTGGCCTATATCAACCGACAGGGAGGGACAAGAGCTCAGGGCCTAATATCTTTCACTTATCAGATTTTCACCCTAGCAGAAGCTTCTCTATTAGACCATGTGAAAGCAGACTACCTCAGTCGTCATCAGGTATACCAGGGAGAGTGGTCCCTAGATCAGGGGATTTTCACCCACGTAGCAGCTTTGTGGGGTACTCCGGAGATATTTCTCTTTGCCACCAGGTCAAACAGAAAAGTAGAGGTCTTCTTTTCTCTTTCTCCGGAGGAACATCCGAGAGCAGTGGATGCTCTGGCCCAGTCTTAGAGGCAGGGTCTTCTGTATGCCTTTCCCCCACTAAAGCTGCTGCCAAAGATCAGAGAGGAGGAGGCCACGATAATAGATCCCTTTTGGCCGAGAAGGGTGTGGTTGTCCTGGCTCCGCAAAATATCAATAGCAACACCTTGGGTACTTCCAGAATACTATGATCTTCTGTCTCAGTGTCCAGTTTTTCTCCCAGAGGTGAGAAATCTGCACCTGAATGCCTAGTTATTGAAAGAGAGATTTTAAAGAAAAGGGGGCTCTCTGAGGAAGTAGTAGACACTCTGTTGGCCAGTCGGAAAAGGGTCACTTCTGAGATCTACCTTAGGGTTTGGAGGACCTTTTTCAGATTCGCCCCCCAAAAAATTGGATGTGCTAGAAGCGCCTGACATCCTGCTCGTGTTAGATTTTCTACAAGAGGGGTGGAAGAAAAAACTTTGAAGGTCTATATTTCAGCCTTAAGGCCTTGTTTGAATTTAAGTTAGCAGATCACCCCTGGATTAAAAGATTTGTAACAGCATTGTCTAAATTATCTCCGGTATGTAAAAATAGAGTTCCCCCCTGGGATTTAAACTTGGTCCTCTCTGCTCTCACTTCTGACCCTTTCAATCTTATCGATAAAATCTCCTCGAAGTTGCTCACCCTTAAGCTTGCCTTCCTCCTGCCCATTACCTCAGCTAGAAGGGTCAGTGAGATTGCTGCCCTCTCGGTTGACCCTCCCTATTCGGTGATCCTGGAGGATCAGGTAGTGATTTTTCTTGATAATTATTTTTTGCCAAAAGTCTCTTCACGTTTTCATCGTTCTCAGGAGATAGTGTTACCTTCCTTCTGTGCTTCCCCAAAAAATAAGGAGGAGTCTGAATACTACTGTTTTAATGTTAGGAGATGTATTTTGCAATATCTGCAGTCACTCAGCCTTGGAAATCTTCCTCACGTCTGTTAATTTTGTTTCA